>NW_022436994.1:5621920-5702496 GCF_009761245.1 Sapajus apella
CATTCTATCCAGTGCACTGGAGTAATCATGTCTTACCCATTACAGTAATACCCTAGTTGACAGAATCAAAGCCACAACTCTCTCAGTGGGCCCAAGAAATAAAATTTCAGCCTGATGGGTATTTCACCTGCTCCTCTGTCCCATCATCCTCCGGTCCCCCTGGAGGGCACAGGTCCTTCTGGTGTCCTTGTTCATTTAATTGCCTTTGATTGAGGATTGTAGATGAAGTAGGGAGGTGGTAAAGAAGAGGGTGTTTGGGGAACCTCTCTAATTTCATTACTTTAACACCTGGAATGTCAAAGTTGTTAGAATGGACATTTTGCCTTTTGACTGAACTCAGGGCAAAACTGGGCAGGCTTTCCTCCATAAGTATTCTGTTGTAGCTGTTTGTTTTTAGAGTCATTTTCCAGACTGGAGAAGTTCTCTTCAATTTTTTTTTTTTTTTTTTTTTTGAGACGGAGTTTCACTCATGTTACCCATGCTGGAGTGCAATGGCACGATCTCGGCTCACCGCAACCTCCGCCCCCTGGGTTCAGGCAATTCTCCTGCCTCAGCCTCCTGAGTAGCTGGGATTACAGGCACGCGCCACCATGCCCAGCTAATTTTTTGTATTTTTAGTAGAGACGGGGTTTCACCATGTTGACCAGGATGGTCTCGATCTCTTGACCTCGTGATCCACCCGCCTCGGCCTCCCAAAGTGCTGGGATTACAGGCTTGAGCCACCGGGCCCGGCCTCTCTTCAATTTTTCATTTGCTTTGCATTTTTATCATGAATGTACATTTAATTTAGTCATGTGTTCTATCTGCATGCATGAGATGATCCATCTTTTTCTTCTTTAGTCTATTGATAAGATGAATTACATTGACTGACTTTCAGATGGCGAGCCAGCCAAACATACCTGATCATGACATATTAGCATTTTTACATATTGCTGGATTTTATTTGTAAGAACGTATTGAGGATTTATGCATCTATGTGCACAAATGCTATTGTTCTGTGGCTTTCTTAACTTGTAATATCCCTTGTCTTTTATACTTTGGATGAGTTTGCATAGATTGAACATTACTCATGTGTTTGTAGTGATACTGATGTAAACAAGCCTACTGCACTGCCAGTCGTATTAAAGTATACCAAATATGATTGTGTAATTTACCCAATAGTTGATAATCATAATAAATGACTGTGTTAACTGGTTTATGCAATTACTATACAAAGCTTTTAATCATTATTTTAGAGTTTATTGCTTCTACTTATTAAAAAAAATGGTGGACTGTAAAACAGCCTTAGGCAGGTCCTTCAGGAAGCACCCAGAAGAAGGCATTGTTATCATAGATGACAGCTCCCTGCCTGTCATTGCCCCCGACGGGCTTCCAGTGAGACAAGCTGTGGAGATCGAAGATGGTGTTACTGATGTTCCTGACCCTGCGTAGGCCTAGACTAATGAGCGTGTTTGTGTCATTTAGAGTTTGTATATTTGTGCTCCCCTAAATCTCTTGTAAATCTCCAGTTGAATTGCCATCTTAGTGCTGGAGGTGGGGCCTAGCGGGAGATGCTTGGATCATGGGAGTGGGTCAGCCTCTTGGTGCTGTCTTGGTCATAGTGAGTGACTTCTGAGATCTGGCTGCTTACAAGGGTGTGGTACCTACTCCCACCTCGCTCTTGCTCCCATTCTCCTTATGCGATGTGCCTGCTTCAGCCATGAGCAAAAGCTTCCTGAAGCCTCCCTGGAGGTAGATGCCGCCATGCTTCCTGTACAGCCTGCAGAACCATAAGCCAATTAAACCTCTTTTCTCATAAATTACCCAGTCTGGGGTATTTTTTGATAGCAATGCAAGAATGGTCTAACACAGTGTCTTAGTTAACAAAAAAGTTTTAAAAAAATTAAAAAATAGAAAAAGTTTACAGAATAAGGATATAAAGAGGTATTTTTGTATAGCTGTACAATGTGTTTAAGCTAAGTATTATTATACAATGTGTTTAAGCTAAGTTTAGAAAGCTTAGAAAACTGCCCTTTCCCCAGCAGTTGAAGGTTTTTGTTCTGCAGAGGAGGTGGGGACAAGGCTTTAGGTGGAGCTATGTGTCTTTCCTGCAGCAGTCACTGCTCTCCTCCCAGGCCTGCAGCATGAGCCAGGCTTTCTCCTGTCTCTTGCTCTACCCCTCATTTTCTTCGAGTTCCCACTGAAATTTCCAGAGAAGAACCTGTGAGTGGGTGAAAAGTTTCCTTTTTTCTGCGGGTTCCGGGATTCTATGCTCATGCGCTAGCCTGCACTCCAGCGTTTACCAAGTGCTCATGTCCTAGCCTTCGGTTTCAGCTATTTGTTTGCCTGCTATCTCAGCTATCTAATGGCTTGAATAAAAAGTTTGATTTTGTAGATTTTTTTTTCTTATTGTTGTAAGATTCAGATTAATACTTTTCAACTTCTTACATCTTAATTGAAAGCCAGAAAAAAGGTCATTTAATTGATCCTTCATATTCTTCAGTTCTTGGAAGTTTTCTTGAGTGATTTCAGTGATGATTGTCTTGGCTTTCTCTCGGTTATCTCTTTCTGGAAATCCTATTATTTGGCTTTTGGATCTTCTGGACCGAAACTTAATTTATTATCTTTTATATTTCAGTTTCTTAATATTTAAGAAAAGTATAGATTTTCTTGACTTTACTCCTGAATTCTTCTATTCATTATATATATTCATGCTATTATGTCTTCAATTTTTAAGAATTCTTTGATCTTTGTCGAATTTCATATATATGACATAAATGTTATATGTCAAATATATGTGTATGAATGTATATATAATTTTTATTAGAATTATATAATTAACAAAATATTATGTATCTCTTTATAAGTGAGGTATATCATATATGACATATATCCTAATTGTGTATAATTACTTATTTCATTGGCAGATTTTTATTTTTATTTATTTGTTTATTTATTTATTGAGATGGAGTCTGCTCTGTCACCCAGGCTGGAGTGTAGTGGCATGATCTCAGCTCACTGCAATCTCTGCCAGCTGGGTTCAAGCAATTCTGTTACCTCAGCCTTCTGAGTAACTGAGACTACAGGCGCACGTCACCATGACCAGCTAATTTTGCCATTTTTAGTAGAGATGGGGTTTTGCCATGTTGGCCAGACTGGTCTCAAACTCCTGACCTCAGGTGATCTGCCTGCCTCAGCCTCGCAAAATGTTGAAATTACAGGCGTGAGCCACTGTGTTCAGTCAACAGAATGGTTTTTTTTTTTTTTTTTTTAACAATACACAAAGAATCTTTATTTTTTATTTTTTTACCCATTTATTTTATTGCTTTTTAGGTTTTGGGGTACATGTGAAGAGCATGCAAGTTTGTTGCATAGGTACACAGGTGGCAGTGTGATTTGCTGCCTTCCTCCCCATCACTTACATCTGGCATCTCTCCCCTTGCTATCTCTCCCCAGCTCCCCACCCCCACCGTCCCTCCCCTATTTCCTCCCAACTGACCCCAGTGTGTAGTGCTCCCCTCCCTGTGTCCATGTGTTCTCATTGTTCAACACCCGCCTATGAGTGAGAACATGCGGTGTTTGATCTTGAGAACATTTATTTTTGTTTTGTTTTCATTTTCCTCTTTGAGTGCTTTTTTTTCTCTATCTCCTCCAATCTTTCCTTTTCTCTGGGAATCATCTTTCTTCCTTAATAAGACTTTCTTTAGATATATAATAGATAATACATGGCTGTCTTCTCATGATTAAGAGTAGTGGACTGAAAAGCTGATGGTAAGCTCTGAATGTGTGCTCATTAATTCTGACCTTAACTGTCATGTGAGCTACTTGTAGAGGTAACTAATGACAGTATCTTTAGGACTTTCCCACTGGGTTTCTTGAATTACCCAGAGAAGGGCCTTAACAACTCCCACATGGAGGTAGGGGTCTTCTTTCCGTTCTTCATTCTGGGAGCTCACTGCAGGTGTGGGTTGGAGACTCTCAGCATTCAGTGTGTACAGTTGCTGAATCCTCCCTTGATGGTGAATACAAGCCTGTGCCCTCAGTTAAGCTTTGGGTTCTCATACTCTTCCAGGATTCTATCTTCGAGAAAAAAGCTGTGGCTGAGCCATGTGGAGTGCAGTAGGGATGTCAGTGCAGCAGTGTTTCCCATCTCACCTTCACCACCCCATAACATACTCTATGTAAGCCCCATTTCAACAGTAGCTCTAGTTACAGAGGTACTGAAGTTTCCAGTTCATGTGTAATTTTAGGATTTTGCAGAGTAAATCATGTTAGTTCTCAGCTTATCCCACTGCTTTGGATTCACCTTTTTGAGGTTCTGCAAAGTCAGTTACCACCTCATCATCTGTATCTTAGCTTTTGGCATTTTCTGTTCTTATCTCCTTTCCTGGTTTCACCATTGCTTTGAGTTTATATCTTTTTAAGTCAACCTTTAAAGATATATCTAGAAGGACCAAATTTGGATGCCTGTGTTTGATCTTCTGTCAAAATCCAGAAGCTGAATGTACCATACTTGATCTTTCTCCACTTCTTCACCACTTGCAAAGTACAGTTTGAAAATGAAGGCAACAAAAGACAGCTTGTCTTACTTTTATTAAAACAAATAAATGTATAGCAATTGTGAAATCCCAGATAATCAGCGAGAAAGAAGTTCTTTGAAATGGGTTTCAGTAACCATATGCACTTAATACATTTACAAGGAAGAATTACAAATCAGCAATGCAGGAGAGAATAAAGTCTTAGAAATAAAATCATATTAAAGTTATATTTTTAAAATAAAATAATTATAAAAAGAAAAAGTAAGTAAATAGCTGATAAGATGAGAATAACTTTCAGAATAAAAGCAGTAGATTAAAATTAGGAAAAATAAATAATTGTGTTCAAAAACATTTCATACCTTCTGTATTTCCAGGTATTCTCAGTATGCTTGATTTTTAAAAATGTATATTTTTCTGTAACTTCAAAATATGTTGCTTAAGCATGAATTATATAATAGTAAAATTTGGCACATTAATTTAGATAGCTTAGAGACTTCAACTGCATGACTTTTAAGAACAAGGTGAATGCAAACAAGTTTATAATTTGAAAACTTAAGTTTCTTAGTTAGTAATCTATACCATGATTTTTTTTTCCCCTATAAGAGCATCTTCATTTCCACAAAAGTTATCTGACAAGCACCATTTTTCTAGATGGACTAACAGGAGCTGTAAATTGTGTTCCTTCTGCAGCGGAGATGAGGAATGTCTACACAATTGCCACTTTAGCAGAACTATAAAATGTCCATTCTAGTGTAATTGTTTCCCTGTCAAAGAAAAGATTAAAAAAAAAAAAAAAGACATCAAGCACAGATCATCCTTAAATACCTTAAGCGCTTGTGGGGAATAAAAGCTTATTCTCATTTTTAACAGTGTGATACCAAATTTTATTAGTATGTCACATGTGTTCTAGGCACTATGGTTGGTGCTAGGAATAAAGAGAGAAATATGACACAGTCCTGGTCTGGAATGACTTACATGCTGAATGGGGGTGGGACCACAAGAAGACGAAGGTAATTGTGTCAGGTGATATGATGAATGGTTTGATCTGGTATGGTGTCAAGTCTGTGGTCTCACGTGGATGGAGGTAGAGTGGGAGTGGGGGGGGGTGTGGGGAGTGCTTGGGGTGTGGCTTGAAAACAGCCAGATTTATACATTCATTACAGCTCACTGTGTTCTTCTTGACATCACTCCACTGCAACCACTGGACACAGCTGGGAAATCTGGTCGTCAGACTGACCTCATTTTCTACGTAAGTCATTTGCTGCTTGCTCAGTCATTTAGCCTGAATTGAGCAGCAGGTAGGAGTTCCCTTTGCTTCATGTCTCCCCTCAACACTGGGGGTTGGAAATGATTTAACATGGCTTAATCAATACTTAATTGCTAATGACGCTGAGAAATGCTTATCTATTTATTTTTCATTCATGATTCATTTTCACAGGAATATTTGTTTAATTTGCTTGCCCATTTTTTCTTAGATTGTTTCTCTGTTACTGAGACAATATGTATTTCACATCTTTACCAAAGTTCTAGTTTGCCTTGTAACTCTTCATGAACTTTTATTTTGATGAACAAAAGCTCTTAATTTTAACTTAGTCAATAAAGAAGCTATTAATTTTAATGTAACCAATATATTCATCTTTTTATTTTTTTAAAATTTAAAATAATTATAGAAACAGGCTCACGTGATCTTCCCACCTCAGCTTGCCAAGTAGCTGAGACTACCACCATATCTAGCTAATTTTTTTAAAATTTATTTTTTGTAGAGCCAGAGTTTCACTATGTTGCCTAGGCTGGTCTCAAACTCCTAGGCTCAAGCAATCCTCCCTCCTCAGCCTCCTAAAATTCTGGAATTAACAGAGGTAAGCCACCGCGCCTGGCCCCAGTGGTTACATTTTACTCAACTATAGTAAAATATCCAAACCAGGAAGATGACTTTGGTACACAGTGCCAGTGACATGTGCATGTTCTCTGTCATTTTATTGCGTAAGCCCATGTGTGTAACCACCACTGTAATCAAGATGCAGAACAATTCCATGAGCACACAGATGGCACTCCCGCTGCCCCTTTACTGTCATACTTCTCAACTAACCTCAACCCTTGGTAACTACTAGTCTTTTTTCTTCTTTCTGTGTGCATGTGTGTGTAGGTGTGTTTGGTATTTTTATTGAGTTGAAAATCAAATAACATAAATTTAGCCATTTTAAAGTGTACCATTCTGTGGCATTTAGTACATTCTTTGTTGTGCTACCATCATCTCTATATAGTTGCAAAACCTTCCCATCACCCCCAAAGGGAAGCCTGTATCCCATAAGCAGTTGTTCCCCATTCTTTCCTTTCCCCAGTTTCTCTCAACCCCTAACCTGTTATCTGTCTCTAGGGTTTACCTTCTCTATATTATATAAATGAAATCACATGATTGCGACCTTGTATGTCTGGCTTTTCCTCACTTAGCATAAAGTTTTTGAGGGGTCATCCACGTCACATCTTGATTACATCTTGATTACAGTGGTGGTTACACACATGGGCTTACACAATAAAATGACAGAGAACGTGCACATATCACTGGCACTGTGTACCAAAGTCATCTTCCTGGTTTGGATATTTTACTATAGTTGAGTAAAATGTAACCACTGGGGCCAGTATGTATCAATACTTTGTTCTTTTTAATGGAAGTATAACATTCCATAGTATCTATATACCACAATCTCTTTAGTCGTCTTTTTGTTGATGGATATTTGGGCTGTTTCCACCTTCTGGCTATTGTGATTAGTGCTGCTATGAGAATATGTATGTGCACATGTATTTGTTTGAGTACCAGTTTTTAATTCTTGTGAATATACACCTAAAAGCAGAATTGCAGGATCACATGGTAATGACTGCTTAGCTTTGTTAGGAACGAATTGCTGAGTTCAGTAACTCACCTATTTTATATTCCCACCAGCAAGGCAGCAGAGACTAATTTCCTCAAATTGTTATCATTATTTTTCATTTTTTAAAACAATTATAGGCTTCCCAGGAGGTGTGAAGTAGTATTGCATTATAGCTTTAATCTGTGTTTGCCTAATGACTAGTGATTTTTCTTTCATATGCTTCTTGGCCACTTGTATATCTCCTTTGGAAAAGTGTCTATTCAAATCCTTTACATATTTTAAGATTGGGTTGTTTGTATTTTTGTTGTTGAGTTGTTATGTATTCTGGACATTAAACCCTTATTAGACATGTGCTTTGCAAATATTTTCTTCTGTAGGTTGTATTTTCACTTTCTTAATGATACCTTTTGATACACAAAAAATTTAATTTTGATGAATTCTGGTTTGTCTAATATTTTCTGTGTTGCTTGTGCTCTTGGCATCATATCTAATTATGTAAGGCCATATCTGAATCAAAGGTCATGAACATTTAGCCTCATGTTTTCTTCAAAGATTTTTATGTTTTAACTCTTTTATTTACATCATTGATTCCTTTTGAGTTAAAATTTGAATATATGTGTGATAAGAATTGAACTTTACTTTGCATATAGATGTCTAATTGTTCTAGCACCATTTGTTGAAGAGACTGTTCTTTCTCTCCATTGAATAGGCTTAGCACTTCCATTGAACATCGCTTGACTATAGATGTATGGGTTTATTTCTGGACTCAATTCTATTCTCTTGGTCTTTACATCTATCATTATGCTAATACAATATTGTCTTGATTACTAAATTCTGTAACATTGGAAAGTGTATTAGGGTTCTCTAGTGGGACAGAACTAATAGGATACATACACACATAGATACATACAAAAATGAAGCGGAGTTAATATTGAGTATTGACTTACATGATCACAAGGTGAAGTTTCACAATAAGCCGTCTGCAAGCTGAGAAGCAAGGAAGCCAGTCCGATTCCCAAAACTTCAAAGTAGGGAAGCCGACAGTGTAGCCTTCAGTTCATGGCTGAAGGCCAGAGAGGCCCTGGCTAACCACTGGTGTAAGTCCAAGAGTCCAAAAGCTGAAGGACTTGGAGTCTGGTGTTCGAGGGCAGGAAGCCTCCAGCTCTGGAGAGAGGTGAAGGAGGGAAGACTCAGCAAGTCAAGTCCTTTCACGTTCTTCTGCCTGCTTTATTCTAGTTGAACTGGCAGTTGATTGGATGGTGCCCACCCAGATTGAGGGTGCCTCTGCCTCTCCCAGCCCACTGACTCAAATGTTAATCTCCTTTGGCAACACTTTCACAGGCATACCCAGGAACAATACTTTGTATCTTTCAATCCAATTAAGTTGACACTTAATATTAAGCATCATAGCAAGTGTGAGCCCTTCAGCTTTAAAAAAAAAAATCTTTTTAAGATTGTTTTGCCAATTCAGGGTCCTTTGTAATTCCATATGAATGTAAGAATCAGCATTTCCATTTCTGCCAAAAATCCAAAAGTCATTTAAATTTCCAAAGGAGTTGCAATGACTATGTAGATTGCTTTGAATAGTATTGTCATTTTCACAATATTAAGTCTTTCAATTCATGAACACTGGCTGTCTTTCCATTTATTTAGGTCTTCTTTCTTTTTTTCAACAATGATGTGTAGTTTTCCATGAATAAGACTTTTATATCTTGATTAAATTTATTCCTAGCTATTTTTTTTTTTCTTTTGAATGCCATTGTAAATGGAAGTGTTTGCTTAATTTCCTGGTTAGGAGAGCTTTTCTCCTGGCCACTTATTGTCAACAGGTCTTCCTGTTGATTCTTCTTGCTGGTTTTGCTAAGCATGTTGGTGCTGTAAATGAATTATTACTCAGTCTCTGGGAGAAATGAGCTTACTTGGGCCACCTTGAGTTGCTGGGTTGGGTGTCAGGAAATGTTGGGCCTGGTAAGTTCCAACAATAGTATGAACCTGTGGCAACCAAAATCTGTCAATATACAGAACAGGACCATTGCTGTAATGTCTCTTCCCAGTAAATCCCTGCTAACCCCAGGCAACAAGTTTTCTGATTTTTTTCTACCATAGGTTAGTTTCTCCCATTTCTGAACTTCATATAAATGGAATTACACAGCATGTACTTCTTTTTCAAAGGATTCTTTCACATAGTGTAATTATTTTGAGATTTTGTTAGTTTTTTCCTTTTAATTGCTGAATAGGATTTCATTGAGTATGTGGATGTGTCACTATTGTTTCGTTCATTTCTCCTTTAATGGATTTTTCTAGCTTTGGGCTAATGTGAATACATCTGCTTTATTCTAGTATAATCTTTTTCATTTGTGGACACATCTGGGAGTGGAATTGTTAGATTCATGTTAATTACTTAAAAAATAGTCCTTTTTCCAGAGTAGTTGCATCAGCAATAGGTAAAAATTCCAGGGTTCCATGTCATTGCCAGTATTAGGTATTTTTCAGTCTTTTAAATATCAGTCATTGTGGGGGGTTTGTAGTGATGAATAATTTTAGTTTTAATTATTTATGTCTTCAATGACTAATGATAGTGAGCAAAGTTTCATGTGTTTATGGGCCATTCATATATCTTCCTTTGAGAAATGTCTGCTCAAGCCTTTTACCCATATTTCCTTGGAAGCCTTCCTTTTATTAGTGAGCTGTAAGATTTATTTATATAGGCCGTATACTAGTCCTTTGTGAAATATATTGTTTGCTAATATTGTCTCTTAGTGAATATTTTCTGCCTATTCTTCCTCGCCTAATTATTCTACAACCTTTCTAGAACTGTTAATAACTCTCCAAATAGGTTGACTTCTCTTTTTTATGATGTTTTAATACTTTACATTTGATATGGTTTGGCTCTGCATCCTCACCCAAATCTCATCTTGTAGCTCCCATAATTCCCACATGTTGTGGGAAGGACCCAGTGGGAGATGATTGAATTATGGGTGCTGGTCTTTCCCATGCTGTTCTTATGATAGTGAATGGGTTTCATGAGATCTGATGGTTTTAAAAATGGAAGTTGCCTGCACAAGCTCTCTTTTTTCCTGCCACCATCCACATAAGATGCGACTTGCTCCTCTTTGCCTTCCGCCATCACGGTGAGGCCTCCCCAGCCATGTGGACCTGTGAGTCCAATTAAACCTCTTTCTTTTGTAAATTGCCCAGTCGTGGGTATGTCTTTATCAGCAATGTGAAAACAGAAGAATACAATATTCTTCTTGTGCTGTGTTCTCAATAATTTTTGATGATCTATATTCTTGTTGACTACTTTACTAGTTTGATGTCCAGTTTTAATAATTAATTTTTTTTTTAATTTTGAGAAAGAAATGTATCAGTTTTTTTTCCAAATCTCCCAGATCCCTTGCTCTGTAGTTACATTTCAAAACACCACTTTTGTTTTGGGACACAAGGTGTATGTATTTAGATTCTGTCTCCATTCCTTTTAATAACTGCATTGTAAGTCTTTGCTTTTATACACAATGCCTTGTTTTCTTGCATGTTTTGTGACTTTTTTCTTTGATTCAACTTTTTAGATCAGTTCGGAAATTTATCTGTGGGTTGAAATATATATACCTTCAAGGACATTTACTTCTGTAAAGTACCTCTAACACCCCAACCCAAGACTATGTTCAGCTAAATTCTTCATCTGAGGGTTTTCAGGCAACCCGGGTAGCACACATTCTGTCTATATACTCTGGTTAGGTTTGGTGAGACATTTAAAAAAGGATCTCCATGCAAACTTCAGCTTAAAACAGACATGTTTCCTGTTGTCTCCTTCTGTGTTTCAGGATTGCTTTGTTTTTTGGTGAATCAACATTTAACCTGATAGTATATATTCACATCTCACCTGTAAATATAGGTCGCCTTTTAGACTCCCAACCTTGCGCCTACCCTAGATTTCAACACCTGTTTCTTGCAGAAATATTTTAAGAACAATACTGTTTAAATTGCAATTTTTCATGTTGCTAAGATCTGAGCCTCTCTGCCCTTCCTAAGAAGCCTTCAGTCAAGTTGGTTTAGTAGATATTCTAGTTTTTTTGTGTGTGGCATTCTGTTCATATGTATAAGCTGAAACTTTATGCAAGTAAGACAGATGGAGAGGACATTTGTAGGATTTCCAGACATCAATCTATTAAATTAATTATGTCATTGAAAACAGGAGTTCAGAACCAGGGATGACCTTAACAATGTAAGACCCTTGACAAATTTTCAAAAATGTTATGGAAAGCTTTGATTGGTATAGGCTGTGAACTATGTAGTATACAATGCTTTTATTTTATTTTAAACAATTTTAAGGTATAGGGACCCCATTTAACTTTAACAAAAAAAACCTCATTTCCCAATGTGGATTTTAATTTTCTTTTTTTTTTTTTTTTAATTTTGTGCCTCAATCTAATAATCTACTGAAAATGTTATAGTCTGTTCTAACCTACTTCTCTATTAAAAGCAACTGCATCGCTTTGGAACTTTAACCCTTTGTTTTTGTTTATCCAGTGGCTATCAAAATTGAGGATAATGATCAACAAATGAAAAATCCCGAGAGTTATTATTGAATTGATTGTAACTGAGTTTAATTATCTCAATTATCTTTTTTCTTCTGTGAATTTGAACAAGGAAGATCTCTTTACACAGTTTAGTATAATCATATTTCAAAATAACTTTTTAAAACATGAACATATAATGGATTATAATTCCTACTGTACAGAATAATTAAAGGAAATAATTCCTATGGAAACATTATCATAGGAATTATAATCTATTGACAAATAGTTTATATAATCCAGTGGCAAATGGTTCATGTCCTAACATTTGTTTGGATCTTTGTAAGTTGTAAAGTGTTACAGAAATGCTAGATTTTGTTTAATTCAGACACTAATTTGGTCTTTTTATCAAGCCTGTTGTTAATTGCTTTAGAAGAACCAAATGCCTATCATCAAAAAGAAAATATAAGCAATCAGGCCCAGTGTAAGCAGAGCAGGTGCAGAAAACAAAAAGTAATGGATGATGCCTAGCCACCAGTTT
Organism: Sapajus apella; assembly: GCF_009761245.1. NCBI lineage: Eukaryota > Metazoa > Chordata > Mammalia > Primates > Cebidae > Sapajus > Sapajus apella. The sequence continues at coordinate 5,634,363 of NW_022436994.1, forward strand.
CTCTCTTAAAAACACAATTTTAGAATTCACTTTGTAATGGTACAGTATATTGAATGGATCTGCTTTTATTCTTTTGTACCTAGTCCAATTTGCTTAAATGGGGTCATGTGTTCATTGTCTTAAAAAACCTATCAGGGGAAACAGTCAATTTCTGAGGCAAATAGTATAATGTATGTGAACATTAGTTAAAAACAAATCAGTCATAATTTGAATATAAATTATTATCATAACTATTTATCTCAAAATGTCTTTTGGTTCCTGAATTCTAACTGCAATTTTTTTTTCCATTTATTTATTTTATTGCATTTTAGGTTTTGGGGTACATGTGAAGAACATGCAAGGTTGTTGCATAGGTACACACGTGGGAGTGTGATTTGCTGCCTTCCTCCCCATCACCTACATCTGGCATCTCTCCCCTTGCTATCTCTCCCCTACTCCCCACCCTCCACCGTCCCTCCCCTATTTCCCCCCAACTGACCCCAGTGTGTAGTGCTCCCCTCCCTGTGTCCATGTGTTCTCATTGTTCAACACCCGCCTATGAGTTGAGAACATGTGGTGTTTGATCTTCTGCTCTTCTGTCAGTTTGCTGAGAATGATGGTTTTCAGGTTCATCCATGTCCCTACAAAGGACACAAACTCATCGTTTTTGATGGCTGCATAATATTCCATGGTGTATATGTGCCACATTTTCCCTGTCCAGTCTATCATCGATGGGCATTTGGGTTGGTTCCAGGTCTTTGCTATTGTAAACAGTGCTGCAATGAACATTCGTGTGCACGTGTCCTTATAGTAGAATGATTTGTAATCCTTTGGATTTATACCCAGTAATGGGATTGCTGGGTCAAATGGAATTTCTATTTCTAGGTCCTTGAGGAATCGCCACACTGTCTTCCACAATGGTTGAACTAATTTACACTCCCACCAACAGTGTAAAAGTGTTCCTATTTCTCCACATCTTCTCCAACATCTGTTGTCTCCAGATTTTTTAATGATCGCCATTCTAACTGGCATGAGATGGTATATCAATGGAGTTTTGATTTGCATTTCTCTGATGACCAGTGATGATGAGCATTTTTTCATGTTTGTTGGCCTCATGTATGTCTTCTTTTGTAAAGTATCTGTTCATATCCTTTGCCCTCTTTTGAATGGGCTTGTTTGTTTTTTTCTTGTAAATCTGTTTTAGTTCTTTGTAAATTCTGGATATCAGCCCTTTGTCAGATGGGTAAACTGCAAAAATTTTTTCCCATTCTGTTGGTTGCCGATTCACTCTAATGACTGTTTCTTTTGCTGTGCAGAAGCTGTGGAGTTTGATTAGGTCCCATTTGTCTATTTTTGCTTTTGTCGTCAATGCTTTTGGTGTTTTGGTCATGAAGTCCTTGCCTATACCTATGTCCTGAATGGTTTTGCCTAGATTTTCTTCTAGGGTTTTTATGGTGGTAGGTCTTATGTTTAAGTCTTTAATCCATCTGGAGTTAATTTTAGTGTAAGGTGTCAGGAAGGGGTCCAGTTTCTGCTTTCTGCACATGGCTAGCCAGCTTTCCCAACACCATTTATTGAACAGGGAATCCTTTCCCCATTGCTTGTTTTTGTTAGGTTTGTCAAAGACCAGATGGTTGTAGATATGTTGTGTTGCCTCCGAGACCTCTGTTCTGTTCCATTGGTCTATATCTCTGTTTTGGTACCAGTACCATGCTGTTTTGTTTACTGTAGGCTTGTGATATAGTTTGAAGTCTGGTAGTGTGATGCCTCCCACTTTGTTCTTTTTGCTTAGAATTGACTTGGCTATGCGGGCTCTCTTTTGGTTCCATATGAAGTTTAAGGTGGTTTTTTCCAGTTCTGTGAAGAAGGTCATTGGTAGCTTGATGGGGATAGCATTGAATCTGTAAATTACTTTGGGCAGTATGGCCATTTTCACGATATTGATTCTTCCTAACCATGAACATGGTATGTTTCTCCATCTGTTTGTGTCCTCTCTTTTTTCATTGAGCAGTGGCTTGTGGTTCTCCTTGAAGAGGTCCTTCACGTTCCTTGTTAGTTGTATTCCTAGGTATTTTATTCTCTTTGTGGCTATTGTGAATGGCAGTTCGTTCTTTATTTGGCTCTCTTTAAGTCTGTTATTGGTGTATAGGAATGCATGTGATTTTTGCACATTGATTTTGTATCCTGCGACTTTGCTCAAGTTGCTTATGAGTTTCAGGGGATTTTGGGCTGAGACTATGGGGTCTTCTAGATATGCAATCATGTCGTCTGCAAATAGAGACAATTTGACTTCCTCCTTTCCTATTCGAATACCCTTTATTTCTTTCTCTTGCCTGATATCTCTGGCTAGAATTTCTGGTACTATATTGAATAGGAGTGGTGAGAGAGGGCATCCTAGTCTAGTGCCACATTTCAAGGGGAATGCTTCCAGTTTTTGCCCATTCAGTATGATATTGGCTGTTGGTTTGTTGTAAATAGCTTTTATTATTTTGAGATACGTTCCGTCAATACCTAGTTTATTGAGGGTTTTTAGCATAAAGGGCTGTTGAATTTTGTCAAAGGCCTTCTCTGCATCAATTGAAATAATCATGTGGTTTTTCTCTTTGGTTCTGTTTATGTGATGAATTACGTTTATAGACTTGCGTATGTTGAACCAGCCTTGCATCCCTGGGATGAAGCCTACTTGATCGTGGTGGATAAGCTTTTTGATATGCTGTTGCAATCGGCTTGTCAGTATTTTATTGAAGATTTTTGCATCTATGTTCATCATGGATATTGGCCTGAAGTTTTCTTTTCTTGTTGAGTCTCTGCCGGGTTTTGGAATCAGGATGATGTTGGTCTCATAAAATGATTTGGGAAGAATTCCCTCTTTTTGTATTGTTTGGAATAGTTTCAGAAGGAATGGTACCAGCTCCTCTTTGTATGTCTGGTAGAATTCGGCTGTGAACCCGTCTGGATCTGGGCTTTTTTTGGTTGGTAAGCTCTTAATTGCTGCCTCAACTTCAGACCTTGTTATGGGTCTGTTCAGGGTTTCAACTTCTTCCTGGTTTAGGCTTGGGAGGAGGCAAGTGTCCAGGAATTTATCCATTTCTTCCAGGTTTACTAGTTTATGTGCATAGAGTTGTTTGTAACAATCTCTAATGATGGTTTGAATTTCTGTAGAATCTGTGGTGATATCCCCTTTATCATTTTTTATTGCATCAATTTGGTTATTCTCTCTTTTCTTTTTTGTTAATCTGGCTAGTGGTCTATTTTGTTGATCTTTTCAAAAAACCAGCTCCTGGATTTATTGATTTTTTGAAGGGTTTTTGTGTCTCTATCTCCTTCAGTTCTGCTCTGATGTTAGCTATTTCTTGTCTTCTGCTAGACTTTGAGTTTTTTTGATCTTGCTCCTCTCGTTCTTTCAATTTTGATGAGAGGGTGTTAATTTTTGATCTCTCCTTGCTTTTCATGTGGGCACTCATTGCTATATATTTTCCTCTAGAGACTGCTTTAAATGTGTCCCAGAGATTCTGGTATGTTGTGTCTTCATTCTCGTTGGTTTCAAAGAACATCTTTATTTCTGTCTTCATTTCATTGTTTATCCAGTCAACATTCAAGAGCAAGTTGTTCAGTTTCCTTGAAGCTGTGCGGTTCTGGGTTAGTTTTTGAATTCTGAGTTCTAACTTGATTGCATCGTGGTCTGAGAGACTGTTTGTTATGATTTCCATTCTTTTGCATTTGCTGTGGAGTGATTTACTCCCAATTATGTGGTCAATTTTAGAGTAGGTGTGATGTGGTGCTGAGAAGAATGTATATTCTGTGGCTTTGGGGTGGAGAGTTCTGTAAATGTCTATTAGGTTTGCTTGGTCCAGGTCTGAGTTCAAGTCCTGGATATCCTTGTTAATTTTCTGTCTGGTCGATCTGTCTAATATTGACAATGGGGTGTTAAAGCCTCCCACTATAATTGTTTGAGAGTCTAAGTTTCTTTGTAAGTCATTAAGAACTTGCCTTATGTATCTGGGTGCTCCTGTCTTGGGTGTGTATATATTTAGGATCATTAGCTCTTCTTGTTGCATTGATCTTTTTACCATTATGTAATGTCCTTCTTTGTCTCTTTTGATCTTTGTTGCTTTAAAGTCTAATTTATCAGAGATGAGAATTGGAACTCCTGCTTTTTTTTGCTCTCCATTTGGTTGGTAAATCTTCCTCCATCCCTTTATTTTGAGCCTTTGTGTATCCTTGTATGCGAGATGGGTTTCCTGGATACAGCACACCGATGGGTTTTGGCTTTTGATCCAATTTGCCAGTCTGTGTCTTTTGATTGGGGCATTTAGTCCATTTACATTTAGGGTTAATATTGTTATGTGTGAATTTGATACTGCCATTTTGGTGCTAGCTGGCTGTTTTGCCCATTGTTGATGCAGTTTCTTCATTGTGTTGATTCTCTTTACCATTTGGCATGTTTTTGGAGTGGCTGGTACTGGTTGTTCCTTTCTATGTGTAGAGCCTCTTTCAGGAGCTCTTGTAAAGCTGGCCTGGTGGTGATGAAATCTCTGAGTACTCGCATTCCCAAAGGATTTTATTTTTCCTTCACTCATGAAGCTTAGTTTGGCTGGATAGGAGATTCTGGGTTGAAAGTTCTTTTCTTTAAGGATGTTGAATATTGGCCTCCACCCTCTTCTGGCTTGTAGGGTTTCTGCTGAGAGATCTGCTGGGAGTCTGATGGGCTTCCCTTTGTGGGTAACCCGGCCTTTCTCTCTGGCTGCCTTTAGTATTTTCTCCTTCATTTCAACCCTGGTGAATCTGACGATTATGTGCCTTGGGGTTGCTCTTCTTGACGAGTATCTTTGTGGTGTTCTCTGTATTTCCTGGACTTGAATGTTTGCCTGCCTTGCTAGGTTGGGGAAGTTTTCCTGGATAATATCCTGAAGAGTATTTTCCAGCTTGGATTAATTATCTTTGTCGCATTCAGGTACACCTATCAAACATAGATTAGGTCTTTTCACATAGTCCCACATTTCTTGGAGACTTTAATCATTCCTTTTTACCCTTTTTTCTCTATTCTTGCCTTCCCGTTTTATTTCATTGAGTTGATCTTCGACCTCTGATATCCTTTCTTCTGCTTTGTCAATTAGGTTGTTGATACTTGTGCATGCTTCGCGAAGTCCTCGTGTTGTGTTTTTCAGCTCCATCAATTCACTTATATTCCTTTCTATTTTGTCCATTCTCGTTAGCATTTCGTCAAATCTTTTTTCAAGGTTCTTAGTTTCTTTGCATTGGGTTAAAACATGTTCTTTTAGTTCACAAAAGTTTCTTATTACACACCTTCTGAAGTCTGATTCTGTCTTTTCATCACACTCGTTCTCCGTCCAACCTTGTTCCCTTGCTGGTGAGGAGTTGTGATCCCTTGTAGGAGGGGAGGTGTTCTGGTTTCGGGTGTTTTCATCCTTTTTGTGCTGGTTTCTTCCCATCTTTATGGATTTGTCCACCTTTCGTCTTTGTAGTTGCTGGCTTTCAGATTGGGTCTCTGAGTGGATGTTCTGTTTGTTGATGATGCGGTTATTTCTGTTTCTTAGTTTTCCTTCTAACAGTCTAGCCCCTCTGCTGTAGGTCTGCTGAGGTCCACTCCAGGCCCTGCTTGCCTGGGGATCACCTGCAGCAGCTGCAGAACAGTAAGGGTTGTTACCAGTTTTCTTCTTCTGCTATCTTTGTCCCAGAAGGATACCTGCCAAGTGTCAGTCTGATCTCTCCTTTATGATGTGGCTCTTTGGTTATACAGGGGTCAGGGAGCTGCTTGAGTAGACAGTTTGTTCTTTATAGGAGCTCAAATGCTGAGCTGTGAGCTCCGTTGTTCATTCAAAGCTGCTGGGCAGGTACGTTTAGGTCTGCTGCAGCAGAACTCATAAACTGCTTTTTCTTCCTAGGTGGTCTGTCCGAGGGATTTAGGGCATTATTTATGAATTTCCATTGTGCTGCTGCCTTCTTTTTTTTTTTCCTTCAGAGCTGCCCTGCCCAGCAAGGAGGCAGCCTAGTCTCTGTCTGCCTGTAGAGGCTTTGCTGAGCTGCTGTGGGCTCTGCCCAGCTGCCAAGTGAACTTCCCTGCATTCCTGTTTATATGGGTGTAGTTAGAACTGCCTCGGCAGTCGTGGCCCGCCTCTGTTATGGCAGACTCTCTCTGTAGTGGCAAGTTGCCTTGGCAAAGGCGGGCTGCCTCAGCATTGTCTGACTACCTCCGTAGCGTTGAAGTGCCTCGGTAATGGCGGACACCCCTCCCCCACAGAGCTGGACTGTCCTGGGTTCACATGCGCTTGCTGTGAAACTCTCAATCCAGAGAGTTTCTGATTGCTGTTCTTTTGTGGGGGTGGGACCAGCCGAGCCTGATCGCCTGGCTCACTGCCTCAGAGCCTTTTTTTTTTTAAGTTGGTGTTCCAGTTGCCTGTTGAAGAGGTGCCGGGATCTGTGTGTCTTCCCGAGCAGCGACTCACTGCGCTGGCTTAAACAGCGGCACTGAGATAGGTGGCTCCTTTTTTGCCCTGGAATCTACTGTCCTGGTTCCCTGTTCAGTACCCTTTTTAAACAGATGAATGGGCAACTTCCTGTGGCTCCAATCGCCAGCCAAAAGGGCACCCAGACCAGTGTATTTTGTACAGAGAACTGCTGCGCTGGGGCGCTGACAAAGCAGGCACGCAGGGCAAAGCAGCCGTGCTGGCCGACACAGCCGCGCTGGCCAAAACAGCCGTGCTGGTGACCCATGGAGCTCCTCCGCCTGGGAATTTCCTAGTCTGTGGGCAATAAAAATGCAGCGTCCACTCACCCTCTGTGCTTTCACTGGGCGCTGCAATCCTGAGCTGTTCAAAAAACGGCCATCTTGGATTGCTTCCCTAACTGCAATTTTTTTAATCCTGATATCAAAATTTAAAATTCTACTATTAGAATTGAATGGTTTAACATTGTTATACTTCTGATCAATGATTGCATCTCAATTTCTTGATTGGAATGTTAATGATAATAGAATTGTCACACTGCAATAATAGTCATTTTCTATTGCAGAGAATTCTTTTATTCTCTGCTATATCCTAAGGAAGGCCAGCCTATAGATTAATGTTAAAAGCAGCACTTCCCTCATTTCTCCTTGTACACTCCAAGGTCACATCCCGGGTTCTGTACTCAGACTTAACATCATGTAATTGATTATGAGGAAATGATAAGATACATAAATAAAGATTAGAGTATTAAATGTTTAACATCAAACTATTTATAGTAGCAGAACATTGTAAACCACCTCTTTATCAATTTATATGGATTAAATAAAAGTTGATATATCCATCTGTTAGAATGTTATATAGTGATTCAAATATTTACGAGGGATTTTAAAGAGATTATATGCATATAATTTTCATTGAAAAAGTAGTAGCCAAGATCATTTGTACATTAGAATTTCAATTTTGTGTAAAAGATTGGCCAGAATGCTGGATGGAATATACATGAAAATGTTTCAATGGATCTCCAAGTGGTGATAAGCAGGTGATTTAAAATATTTTTCTGCTTTTCTATTTTTTCTATATTTTCAACAATAATCACCTACTGTTTTTATTAACAAGACAAAAGAATAAAATTTCATTTAAAAATTCAAAGGATCTCCTCTAAGATGAATATCAGCTAACTATAACCAAATCCTGCTACTAATCTCATCCAGCAATTCCTATTGCCATACCTGGGAAGCCCTCAGCCAGTGTTGCTCCTCTCTAAATGCTTGCTTATTTAAGACAGGTTCTTCTCCATGCAAACACTCACTGTAACTTTTGGGATCTGACTCCTGCTCAGTCAGCCACCTCCAAGAGCTTTTGAGAGCCTGTTCACCAATTGCACTCTGCTTGGAGCCATTGCTGTCTTCTGAGGACTCACATTCAGACTCTTCGTGGCTGATTCTGTGCCTGGAATTCTTGTCCAGGCTTCTGCTCTTATTGAAGCTGGTGCAGACCCACTTACCTTTCCTGGGTTACCTGCAGGCAGCAACTGCACTGACTTCTCTGTGTCCTGCTGAGTTGTGTCAACCTCTTCAGTTTTCTTCAAATCTTTACTCACTCCTTTTAGAGCCTAGTCTGTCTATCTTAAGACATCCCCATTTTTCTTGGCAGCCCTCTGCTATCCAAATGAGGGTTTTGCTACTAGTTAACCTGCACCTAGGCACCAGAGCAATAAAAGACAAGCCTGGACGTACATTAGGCATTACAGACTCATTTGCAGTGGGAAAGAAAATTGATCTTCCCATTCACAAGGAATGCACATGGGCATTCACTATTGTTTAATTTAAACAAAACAATAAGGTGACAAACTAAAAAGGAAACATTGTGTTTCTGCTTGACTCACTCACCTAGATAATTCAAATGTCCTCCAGGTACTTTCTATACATTTTTCCTTTTTATCCTCCTAAGGACTCTGAGTATTATGATCTATTATGATATCTTATGGATTTCCTGGCGATAAATCAAACTTCTGAATATTAATGCCATGAATTTAAGAACTTGACATGCTGACTGGTATTAAGTCTTACACAAATGAGCTTTTGGGTTGTGGCCTTCCTTCAGAGATCCTCTCTGGACAGCTTCCTGCTAATAGGACCATTTTTCTCAGTCTCTGGAGCCAGGATCTTTAAGCTTTCTGTGTGATTCCAGTTTAGTCTTTAATGGCTAGGAATCTTTCTCATCTGATTTATGGAAGGTATTTCATATTTTGTTTCTAATATCTCATTTTATTTTTCACAGCTTTATTAAGGTATAATTTATGTATAAAAATTTGCACATATTCAATGCATACAATTTAATGAGTTTGCACATGTGCATACACCTGTGATACTATTACCACAACCAAAGTAATAAGTATGTCTATCACCTTCAGAAGTTTCCTTATGTTCCTTTGCTTTTTTTGTGTGTGGTAAGAACACTTAACATGAGATCTAGCCTTGTTTCATTCTGTTTGTGTTGCTATAAAGAAATACCTGAGGCTGGGTAGTTTATAAAGGAAAGAGATTTATTAGGCTCGTGGTACAGCAAGCTGTACAAGAAACATGGTGCCAGCATCTGCATCTGGTGAGGGCCTCCGGTTGTTTCCACTCATGGCAGAAAGGGAAGGGGAGCTTCCATGTGCAGAGATCATATGGCAAGAGAAGAAGCAAGAGAGAGAGCCTCTTTAACAACCAATTCGCAAGGAAACTGATAAGAGTGAGAACTCTCTGATTCTCTCATAAAAAGAGAGCATTAATCATTTCATAAGGGATCTGCTCTCATGGCCCAAACACCTTCCATTAGGTCCCACCTCCAACATTAGGATCAAATTTTAGCATGAGGTTTGCAGGGACAAACATCCAAACTGTTGCAACCCTCTTAAAATTTTGAGTGTGCAACACTGCATTGTTCCCTGTAGGCACCAAGTTATATGGCAGACACTAGAACTTAATCGTTTTGTTTATCTGGGACTTTATACCCATTGTGCAACTGCCCATTTTCCTCAAACCCCAAGCTCCTGGCAATTATCATTATAGTTTTCTTGAAGAAATAGCTGCACTCTTGATAACAGCATTATTCACAATGGAGGAATGTCCATCAATGCAGCTGTCCATCAACAGATAAATGGTAAAGAAAATGTGGCGTATTCCTTAATGAAATATTATTCAGCCTTAAAAAAGAACAAAATCCTTCCATTTGTGACAACATGGATAGACCTGGAAGACATCATGCTAAGTGAAATAAGTCTGTCACAAGTACTGCATGATTCCATTTATATGAGTTATCTAAAATAGTCAAACGCATGGAAGCTCTTTTTTCATTTTGCATAAACTTTGCTGTGTTTTTTATACCCATAAATCCCTATTATTTTAAGAACTGAAGATCTTAAAATACTGTATGGTGTCAGGATAACCAAATAATAGGGGCCTATGGATATAAATCCATGTTAATCAATGAACATTGACTCATTAATTAGTATCTGATGGAATTGTCGCCCTCCTTCAGATTTGGTTTTAGAATATTGTGTCCTTACTGCTCATTTCCATATGCCCTGGGAAGAAAGCTCTTTGATATGGCCTTAGTTTTCTCTTGTGTATATCAGTTTTCAAGGTTTTCTTTACTCTTTAAGAATGAGCTCCCCACCACCGATTCACACTTTGATTTGAATTTTCCATATGTACTCAAAATTCTATAACACATTGCATTATCATTATAATTTAACAAATAAAATGGAATTAAGAAACATTTTGAGATTTGTCAATGTCATTAGAAGAAAATACACAGGAAAGTAGAAAATGTTCAGAGAAGCTCAATATTACCTCAACATGCAGCCTCCCTGAATGCCCCCAGTAAGGTCTATGCTCAGTTATAACTGCTGAGTCTTGTACACTCTCTTTTGGTAGCTGCTCCTTCCACACCATCATTTATGTATCAGAAAAGATTCTTTTTTCAATAATAGTAGACTTTTTGAGCAACCAAACCACACACAAGTTTATCACAGTTCTCCCTTGAGAAGAAGAATGGAAACATTGCTGAATATGTATTTCATTTCTTGACTTTCCATTTATTTTACCCGATTGACTGCAATTCACTCACCTACACTCTTAAGCCATTAATCATCCTTATGTGATTTTTTTTTGTGAGAAGGGATGTCATGCCTGCATCCATTATTTAAAGTTGCCCTTCATATATCTGATTATGGATATCACATCCAGAGACAAATGCAACATGGAGGTGTCATTTTTAGCTGAAGTCAGGAGAACACCAGATACCCTGATGTTTGCTGCTCCTGCAATCGATGTGAATTAAACTACACTTTCTTCTCTAGCACTGAGCTTAGGTAATGTTTTTACCACACTAGTCGCTCACTCAATCTGTTTTCTGATTATGCCTCTGTAGGCATTGTTTTCTTTAGGAAGAGACTGGAGGATTTCTTTTGACCAAAATATCTAACAGCCTCCTCAGCACTTACCTCTATTGCAATGTGTAGCTAACCATGAAACATTACCTGAGACTCAGGCCAGGAAATGTTGGGTGGTTTACTTAGCAGAAGATGAAAAAGATGGAGAAGGCCGGGTGCAGTGGCTTACACTTGTAATCCCAGCACTTTGGGAGGCTGAGGTGGGTGGATTGCTCCAGGTGGGGATTTCGACACCAGCCTGGGCCACATGGCAAAACCCCAACTCGTCTCTACTAAAAATACAAATATTAGCCAGGTGTGGTGGCACATACCTATAATCCCAGCTACTTGGGAGGCTGAGACACGAGAATTGCTTGAACTGGGAGGTGGAGGTTGCAGTGAGCCCAGATTACACCGCTGCAATCCAGCCTGGGCGAAAGAGTGAGACGCTGTCTCAAAAACAAAAAACAAACAAAACAAACCAAACCAAAAAAGATGGAGAAGCATGGCTCCTGGAAAATCTGGTAATGGCTTGAGGGGAAGGCTCATTCTTCAGCAGAAACTGGCCCAGGGTAATCTTTCTTATCTCTTACTTCGTCATATCAAGGTTTTTGGAACAGAAATATTGGCAGTGAGATTAGTGATATTGTAAGGAAAGTGTTGTGGTTGGTTCTCAACAAGAAACACTAACTGAAAACAGTCATATTGTAAACAGAATAATATATGACTTGGAGTGCTCACTGAGTTCAGGGCTTGCTCCTTATCCCCTGGACACTCAACACTGTCAGAATCCTAAAACTAAGCAAGCTTGAGGAATGCAGAGTCATGTTAACCAAACTCCAGAGAGAAAGAATTTTATACAATAAATACCAGTTATTCATCTGTAATGAGGTATAAAATAATGCCCAATAACTGGATTTCCCCGTGGCATACACCGCTGGTGACTCTACTCTCCGAGGTCAGTAAGTGGCATGGGAAGCCTTGTACAGTCAGGAAGTTGCTTTCTGAGCTTGGAACTGAGATGATTTTATTGGCTAGGCTGTCATCATGCCCCTACATTCACCGAAGCTGTTTATCTTTTTCTGGGAGCAGAGTGTGCTCAACTCCATTGCCAGAAACCTCCTTCTATCAGGAGGATACATCAGTCCTACGAAGTCTGGTTCTTCATTTCTAATGCTTTCATTGCTGACCAAACTTTTTACAGGAAACTCTCCCCTCTGAATTCAATAACATATCAGTCAAGTGTTTTCTTTGTGTTCAGTCTTATTATACGAATGTATATCCTGCTATACTCATTTATTATATTTTTGTCTGTAGTAATTCTCAAAAGACAGTCTTAGTATAAGTTCAAGGTCACAGAGTTGGGGTGCTGGCACGGAGATTTATTGCTGCCTCAGGTTAGACAACTCCTTCCTCAGGAGGGGAAAAGAAAGGTGAAAACCTGGGTTACCCAGCCCTTCAATACAAGTAAAATTTAACGTATATGCATTTTGCTTTTTCTGTTATTTTATTTTTCTTCTATATTGTGCCCCACTTCCTAGTCCCTAAATTCATCCTGTTCAAATCAACTCTTTTTTATCCCAAGTACCCTGGCTGCTCCTTACATGCCCCGTGTCTGAAGTTGTTCCCTCTCTTTCTTGATATCAGTTACCACCATTAAAATCTTTCACTTTCTTCAGTGAGAATTAGAAAACAGAGTCCATGTGGTCATGATGATATAGGATGAGTTCAGGTTGTTTGTATCAGTTATATTCAATCTAGGATTTAATGGGAAAGATACAAAGATGATTGGCCAATGCAGGAACTGAAGAGGTGAATTTAAAACGTGTGCTTCTTAGATTGCCTTGTGGATGTCGTTTTTTACTTTTGCATCCCAGAATGAGGGTGATGAAATAAAGAGTATGAAAAGTCTAGAAGAGCATCATTGCTCATATTAAACCTCATACTGGAAGTCTTACCTAGTGCAATAAGACAAGAATAGGAAAGAAATTATATACAAATTGGAAAGGAGGAAAAAACTGTCTTTATTCTTAGATTATATGATTTTCTATGTAGAATTGACAAGAGAATTCTTGGAACATAAATGAGTATAGCAAGATTTCAGGATTCAGTGAAAATATATAAAGAATCATATATATATGCAATAAAGAATTATAATTTGAAATAGAAAATACAATAGCACCAAAAAAGAAAATATTCAGGCCTATGTCTGGCAAAATGTATATAGGATCTTTATGGAGGATACTACAAAACCTTGATGAAAGAACTCAAACTAAATCTAAATAAGTGGATAGACACTCCATGTTCATGAATCGGAAGATGATGTTAACATGCAAGTCACCCCTAAATTGATATGTAGATGCAAAGCAATCCCAATTAAAATTCCAGAAAGCAGTTGTGGAATGTCTAATCAGAAACTGATTCTAATGTTTATAGAAGATGTAAATGGTCTCTAACAGTCAACACAATATTGTGTAAAAACAAAGGGGACTGATACTCATTGACTTAAAGACTTACTATAAATCTACAATAATTAAGACAGTGTAATATTGATGAAATAATAGATAAATAGATCATTTGAACAGAATAGAGTGTCCAGAAATAGAACCAAACAAATATAGTCAACTGATCTTTGACAAAGGAGCAAAGGCAATACCGTGGAGAAAAGATAGTCTTCTAAACAAATAGTATCAGAACAACTGAACAGCCACATGCAAACAAAAGTAAATCTAGACATAGGCCTCACATCTTTCAAAAAAATTAACTTAAGATGAATTATAGACATAAATGCAAAATGCAGAACCATAAACGATCCACTAGAAAATAGAAACCAAAAATCTAAGTGGGCTTGAGTTTTGTGACAATTTTTTAAATATATTGTGAAAAATTCATTTTTTAAGACAATATATTTATTTAAATATTGCTAAAATTAAAAAATTCAGCTTTGTGGAAGACCATTAATAGAATAAAAATACAAGCCATAGTTTGGGAGAAAATATTTGCAAATGTTTTATATCCAAACTATACAAAAATTGAGAAAAACAAAACAGTAAATCAAACATGACAATTCAATAATAAACAAGAGATCTGAACAGACACCTCAGCAAAGAAAAATGCAATGGCAAATAAGCAGAAGAAAAAATGTTCAACATGATTTGTCATTAGAAAAATGTAACTTAAATAACAACCTGATATCATTTCACACCTATTAGAATAGCTACAATTAAAAAATACCAGACAATACCTAATGCTGTTTAAGATGTAGAGGAACGGAAACCCTCAATCATTTCTGGTGAAAGTGCAAAGGATACAGTTACTTTGGAAGACAGTCTGGCAGTTTCTTACAAAGCTAGAAATAGCCTTACCATACTGTATTAGTCTATATTCTGTTGCTTATAACAGAATGCCTGAAACTGGGTAATTTATAAAGAAAAAGAATTTATTTCTTACAATTACAGAGGCTGAGAAGTCCGAGGTCCAGGGTCTGCATCTGGTGAGAGACTTCTTGCCGGTAGGAACTCTGCAGAATGCTAAGGCAGTGCAGGGAATCCCCTGGTGAGAAGTTGAGTGAACTAATATGCTAAATCAGGTCTCTCTCCCTCTTCTTATAAAGCCACGAGTTTCATCCCATTATAACTCATTTATCAATTAACCCATTTGTGTGTTAATCCATTCGTGAGGGCAGAGCCCTCATAATCCAATCACCTCTTAAAGTCTCAATGTTGCCACAATGAAAATTAAAATTCAACATGAATTTTGGAGGGCACATTTAAACCGTAACATATACAATTCAGCAGTTGCACTCCTAGGTAGCTTTCCAGTTATTTCGAACACACGTTCATACAAAAACTTGCTTGAGAATGCTTGTAACAACTGTATAATCACCCCAAACTGGAAGCAATCTAGATGTCCTTCAGTAGGTGAAAGGATAAAATACTTTTTTACATCCATGCCATAGAATATTACTTGGTATAAAAAGAGAGAAAAAAAAGAGCTCTCAAATTATAAAAAGACACAAATTAATTATAAATCCATATTGCTAAGTAAAAGAAAAGCTTCATACTAAATGATTCCAATTATAAGATATTATGGAGTGCAAAATTATATACAGAGTAAACAGATGAGTGGTTTTCAGAGGTTTGGGGGAAGCAGGAATGGAGAGGGATGTCGAATAGGTGAAACGGGATTTTTAGGATGGTAAAACTATTCTGTATTCTACTGTAATGGTAGATACATGACATTATGACTGTGAAAACCTGTAGAAATTTACAGCATGATGAGTTAACCTTAATGTAGGAAAATTACATAAAAAAAGAAAACCACTTAAGAGATCAGAGGATTCCAGGATGGAATGCAGAATGTGACAAAACCATCTAACTTGATTACAAACGAAGTGACATGAAACCATCTCACTGAAGGTGAGATAGATGAATAAAGTGCTAACTCAACTGAGAATGAATGAAGTCTGTAAGACTAAAGGCAAAAGTAATTTTATGTAAGAATTGCACTCTAGTTGATAAGTTTGTTTGCCACTGGGATATGAGTTAACCATTCTCATACAGATGGACTCTGACTTATGATGGTTTGACTAATCATTTTTGGATTTTATAGTGTATAAAAGCAGTACACACTGAGTAGAAACCATACGTTTAATTTTGATCTCTTATATTTATTTTTACTATTACAGAGCAGGCGTTGTGTTAGATGATTTTGCTCAACTATAGGCTAACGTTAAGTGTTCTGAGCATGTTTAAGGTAGGCAAAGCTAAACTATGATGTTTGGTAAGTTAGGTGTCTTAAATGAATTTTGACGTGATGTTTTCAATTTATGATGGGTTTATCAGGATGTAATCTCTTCATAAGTTGAGGAACATCTGTACTGTTATGCATGTATGCTGGAGTCAAATACCTAAGTAAATGTGTGGTAGATGGGTGGATCCAGGTTTTCACTGTTGGAGCTGAAATTACAGATCAACAAGGGGAGGAGGAGGCTAGTGTGATTAATGTGGTAATGGATCAGGGTTAGAGACAATAGCATACATTCCTTTTATTTGAGTACAGTGGTATGATCTTGGCTCACTGCAACCTCTGCCTCCCAGGTTCAAGCAATTCTCCTGCCTCAGCCTCCTGAGTAGTTAGGACTACAGGTACTTGCTACCATGCCCAGCTAATTTTTAATTTTTTTATTTTTTGTAAGCCTTAATGCAGGTGTATCTCTAGTGAGTAGGGGCTAAGACAAAAGAACAGGCAGATACTGGAAACCCTTTAAAGCTCTAGAGAGATTGTTCATGAGGCATATATACTATAATCAGATCCCAGTCCTGGGATCTTTGGAAATTTACTTCTCCAATCAAGGCACAGAAAAATCCACAAGGCTGCTAGTTTTGCATGGGGCCCAGACTGAAATAAGCTCTGTAGCAGTTCCAGGCTGTGATATGAACCTTCCTGTACTTGAACCCTATGATCCAGTAGATTTAATGATGCTCAAGGAGAGATCTCTAGTAAATAATAATGGTCCCAGCCAGTCCTGAAAGGAAAATCATAAGGCAGACCCTGGGGTGTTTAGAACAAAGTCACAGTTTCTTCTGTTGATGATAATACCCCTTTTAATAGTCAGCTTCTTGCTTGCCATTGAGTCCTGGCAGAGAGTGGCACTTGCCATGAAGTACCAAGTGACTATAAATGGGTAAAAATTTCATGTACATGCCCAGAATGCTTATTCCAGCTTCACTGGTCTTGCCATGTACCCATTATCTAGGAGCAAGTAGCCTAATCAAGCCATGTTATGTCAGCAGATAACTTGCTTATGACTGGAAGAGAATCATCTTTATGATTGGATTGCTATTCTATCAGATGGAGCAAATAATGAGCCAGGACCTGGATATAAATAACCTTTGCAGGGGTTTTGCTTTATGTGCCTAAAATCCTAAAATCTGCTGGTCTAGATATCCTTGTTTCCAAGAGAGGAATGCTTCTCCCTGTGAATAAAACACTGGCCCCCTTCAGCTGGACCTTGAGACTGCCACTTGGCTATTTTTGGCTCGTCATGACTGTAAACCATTTGGCACATGAGGAGATTACTGTGCTATTTGGAATGATCAAACCCAGTTATTTTATTAAGGGTAAAATGGATTGCTACTCGCAATGAGGGTCGTGATTAGATCTGTAAACGAAGGAATTCTCTAGAATGCCTCTCAGTAATTCCAGGTTCAAAGGTAAAAATCAATGGAAAACTTCATGACTCAATAAAGTGAGGACCATTAGGGACTCTTCTAGGTGAAGGACACAAATCAGGGAAGTGCTAATGGAGGGTAAGAATAGCCTGGAGTAGATGTGGGTGACAGAAATAATAAATATTAATTATTGCTTCTTTACTAGTCACAGAAAAGAGGATTGAAAAAATTACATGTTTCTGTTGTATATGCAATGCCAAACATTTCCTTTGCACTCCCGCATGTGAGGAGTGTTGCTGCTATTTAGTTCAAAGATGATCAGATCATGTAGAGTCATACTCATTCCTCAAGGCGGGAGCTGTAGATCCATGGGACCCTGGGTGTGAAGTGGATACGATGAGCAAGGGGGCTTGTCTTGTTGGGGAAAAGTGTGAATGTGTCTTCTATTTGTGCAACTGGTGGCCTTTGACACGGAGAAGAAGGATGTTATATAAGGGCAAATTGGTGAGAGCAAGCAGTGAGCAACAAAGTACGTGGGATGGGCTGAGCTTGCCTCGGTCAGGCCACCCTTCATCTTTCACCGCCTCTGCTGTCTCGCAGAAGGGCTGATTCCTACAGGCTGAGTGTGAAAGTTTCTGTGTCAACTGCCTCATGTCTGAGTCAGTCAGTGAGGAGGCATTGGGGGATACTAGAGGACAGGAGGAAGGAAGAGACAGCAGTATCATAGGCAGTAGCAACATCTGCTCTGTGATTGAGGCCTCTGGCAGACAGACCCATTGGAATTCCAGTTTTTGTGGGATGGCTCTAGCTGCTGGGCTTCAGAAAAGCCTACTGCTTGTGTCCTTCTGGTGTAAGGGTTGGAAATGACGGCTTCCTAATATTACTCATTTCTGGAGTGTTTCATTGCCTTTCTTAATCTTCTCAGCATTTTTATAATCTGAGTAACCAACTCCCTGAACT
Source organism: Sapajus apella (assembly GCF_009761245.1). NCBI lineage: Eukaryota > Metazoa > Chordata > Mammalia > Primates > Cebidae > Sapajus > Sapajus apella. The sequence continues at coordinate 5,652,362 of NW_022436994.1, forward strand.
CAGTTCTCTTTGTTTCAGATACTTACGGTGGCTTCTGGTTTCCTGGTTGGGCCCTAACTAATAGGGCTGGGTTCATGGGTATGTATCCTATGCAATTGCACAGGGACCTGCTCTAGGAAGGGCTCGTGCTAGCTTTAGTGCTTGGCTGTTGCCGTATTGAACAAAAGAATCTGCAATTTCATTTTGCTCTAGGCCTCACAGATTGTGCAGCTAGTCTTGCTGATGAACACACATGGGAAATCTTAGCATTGCTTGCTGTAATAGAGCACACCTAGAAGGGATTTGTTCTTGACAGGTCATTTGCCAAGGCCTCTAGACACTGGGTGGGTTGTTCACTCTGACATGTAGACAGAAGGATAACCTAAAGCTTCTGTCAAGGGCAGAAGCAATGGCAGTGACCAGAAAAGTGTCATAAAGCATAATGACTGAGGTGGTGAGGTAAGATTATAAACAAGATTGTGAATAACAAAGTGAGAAGCTGGGAGAATGGGCAATTCCTTGCTATAGTGCCAGTGATTTTGCTAGACAATGAACAATGCAAGGTTATTTCGGATCCAGTGTTGTGGAGCCTGAAGGTCTTAAAATTCACACTTTTTTTTTCTTTTTTTTTTTTTTTTCTTTTTTTGCTCAGTGTATTTCCTTTTTGAAAGGCACTATAGTATGAAAGACCTGGGTTTTCCCCCACATATATTAATGCTATTATTGACTGATCTGAGAAACATGGACAATTATTTCAATTTGTAGCCCAGCAGGACAAGATATACCAAACTAATGTTTGTACCTATACCAGGAATGAGTCCTTAAAAAAATCAGTCTTTTGCAATTGAGCCAAAAAAAGTCCAGCACTGGCATCACCTCCAAAGACAACATATTCTGAACCTGAAGCTCCTGCCTCCATCATCTTGATCCATCCACTCTGGGAAGAAGATGTCTATCCAGAAGATTATGAGGCTTACAAACCCTCAATGGAGAGAACAAATTCAAGTCTTTGTGTCTAATTGCTATGACACAGATGTTTGTGCCCCCAAAATCTCATGCTGAAATTTGCTCTCCAGTGTTGCAGGTGTTGGAGACATGGGGACAGACTTGTCATGAGTGGCTTGGTGCCGCCCTCACATAATTAGGTCTATTAGCTCTTGTGAGAGCTGGTTATGAAATAGAGCCTGGCACCCCACCCCCTGTCTGCACATACCAGCTCCCTTTCACCTTCTACCATGAGTGGAAGCAGCCTGAAGCCTTCAACAGACACAGATGCTGCCATTATGCTTCTCATACAGCCTGAAAAACTATGAGCCAAAGAAACTCCTTTTCTCTATTAATTACCCAGCCCTAGTTATTCCTTCATAAAACACAATCAGACTAAGACACTTAATTTATGGTGAAAACAACTCCCAACATTTATACAAGGCATAATATATTTCAGGTACCATGCTAGACATATTTCTTTCATTGACTTCATAAAAATTACATGAGGAAAGACTATTGATATGTCCCTTTCGCTCTTGAGAAAACTGGGGATTAGATAATTTAAATAATTGGCACAAGTTTCCATAGATAGTGAATGTTGGAGTTGAGAATTCCACTCAGGTTGGGTAAGAAGTGTACCCAACCTGAGGCCAGAATGTTAAGAAGGTTAACATTGTGACATTAATTGCTTGGTTAATACAAACAACTCTAACCCCTGACTCACCACATGAAGAGCACAGACCCTTCTTCTCCTTACTCCTGTATCACCCTAGGTGATACCCGACTATTGCATTGCTTAGAACATTGGGTTCATCCATCGGCTAACCAGCCTTCTCTCTTCTTCAGTCCTGGGTCTCTGGAAGACAACAGTGCTGTGAATCTGATATCAGCCTTTAGAACAATGTCTAACACATAAAATCACCTCCCACACATGAACTGAAAAGGCGGCTGAAGGACTGTGGGTAATTCTAAACTGGAATTCAGAGATCTAAAATGAGGTCCTGTCCCCCTGCTCTCCTGAAGTTTGACTTCTGCCAGCCTCGCCTTCCATGTCCTCTCCATTTTCAGTCACTGTTGACTACCCTCTTTGCAGTCTCCTCGTTCTTAGGGGTTGACATTTTTTAAATGACAATAGCTAAAGGGAGGTTCTCGTCTAACTTTGATCTTTTTTTTTTCTTTGTTACTTTATTTTTTCTCTTCATTCTTCATTCCTCTAGAAATCAAGAACATCATAGGGAAGATTTAGGGAATCTTTAGGCCTTTCCAAGCAACATGGTAACACCATACTTCTAAAAATATTAAGCTCTGTCTTCAGGCAAGCCGTAGAGTTTGAGGAGTTGAGTAGGGATACTTTGTTGAGTCTGGGGAACTTAGATTTTGGCCATCTTTCATATCCCTTACCCTGCTACAGCTAAACCCTCTATTTTTCACATTGCTCATCTCAACCTCTTTCAAGTTACCATTTTCTTGACTGAAAAACATTTGGGAGCCAGGAAAAGGTACCATTCCTATTTAGAAGTGTATTTTTTATTTCCACCTTCAAAGCTGTTTTTATAGCTTTTGCTTTTTCTCACTCCTCTCCCGCACAGCTACTGGGATAAGATGATTCCACAGAAACTCTTTCCTCATTTGCTGTGCCTTCTGAATCAAAGGGTGATGTGATTAGTCACTCGTGAAAAAGGCCAAACTGAATCAAATTCGTATTCTGGTCATGCAGAATCATTTCTCATGTACGAGGGCTGTAAGGTAGTATTGTGTAATGAAGCAAAACAAACCAACCCTCCTATGAAATAAAACAAAAATCCTGACTGGCTCTGATTAACTCCAAGCTCTGACATTCTTTAGATGTGGAATCTCAGAAAAGTTTCTTTATCTTTCTGAATCTTCTTTCTTTTTCCTGTAAAATGGAGGCACTATGGAACTGTGTCATTATTTAATTAAAACAACCACCACCTCCACCAAAACCATTTGCCTAAGTAAAGCATCTCTAATAGTGCCCAGCAAATACTAGGTGTTCCAGCCATGCTAATGTGCTTGCTAATTGTCTACACTAGAAATTCACATAGTATAAGCACTTTGTCCTTTTCCAGTATCCTAAACAACTAGCTCTTCTGCCTTTGCTTGAAATTTCCAGTGTTGAATAACCCTCTGCCCCTCATGGCAGTCTATTCTAAACCGTAATAGTAGAGAGACCTTTCTTAGCATCAGCTGAATAGACAGAGTAGCATTTGCTAGGGATTGTAGGCAAATGTGTCAGCTTCCTGCTTTTATACCCTGATGGCCCAGGGTAAAGTCTTGATGTTTCTGAGTACATCACCCATCATCCCTGAAAAGGGAAAGATTATAAACTCTCTTATGCCTGAGAGTTTCATAATAAAGTTTGAAACAGGCAAGAGATTAAATTAGCCTCATAAATCATGAAGCACAAATTGCCGTTGTGAAATAAGTTAACGGTTAAGAAGAAACCCAGCTAGAAGTTCGGTTTTTGTTTGACTGTTTGTTGTAACATTTCCTTCCCCACTTCTTTCTAGGTAAGAAAGACCAGTGTGGCTGTCCAAGTCTGAGATAGCACCCAGGGATCCTTGTCTCCTGGGGCTCACAGCCTTTGGTTAGATTTTCCTCTTGACCCTGGACTTTTATCCCACAGAATAGGGCCAAAGGAGATGTTCCCTGCATGATTGAAGTTGCTTCACCTGTAATGTGTGTCTTTCTAGAAGACTTTATGGTTCTATTAGATGATGTCTACCAAACTAATTGCCTTGTTTGTAATCACTCAGGAGAACAGAGCATCTTTTGAATTTGTCCTCAGTTTGGTGGAAGACCCACATTCACAGGCATTGTGCTATGGAGCCTGTGTTTACAAGTGTGACCTTGGGCCTGCCATGCCTTGCTGCAGTCCAACCTGCACCTGCCACCTGCCCTGAGTCTTCCTGAAGGCCTTCCTGCACCTGCCATCTGCCATAGCTTCACTGTATTGCCCTCTCATTAGTTTCCTCTTTGTCTCCAGCTTTGGTACCACAGTTCATTGAGGCTTTTGTGACTTTTTTTTTTTTTTTTTGAGATGGAGTTTCCTTAACGTTGTCCAGGCTGGAGTGCAATGGCGCTATCTCAGCTCACTGCAACCTCTGCCTCTTGGGTTCAAGTGATTCTCCTACCTCAACCTCCCGAGTAGCTGGGATTACAGATACCTGCTACCACACCTGGCTAGTTATTTGTAATTTTAGTGGAGACAGGGTTTCACTATGTTGGTCAGGCTGGTCTCGAACTCCTGACCTCAAGTAATCCACCCGCCTTGGCCTCCCAAACTTTTGTGGCCATCTTATTTTCTACCTGCAGGCTCCTGGCACATTCCGTGACTTCCTGTTGAGCATGTCTTGTATATACTATGCATGCATGAGATCTCTTTGGCCCGATATCCTAAAGCCCTCTAGCAATATGTCACATGGGCAGCCTCCAGTGGTCCTGGCCCAGTGTTGCCTTTACCTAACCCCTTTCTTGTGTCCTTTATTGTAGGGATATGTGTAAGAAAGACTTATTTTTCAAATACGTTCAAGGAAGAAAAAACAAACCTACTTTGGGAGGCTGAGGCGGGTGGATCACAAGGTTAAGAGATCGAGACCATCCTGGTCAACATGGTGAAACCCTGTTTCTACTAAAAATACAAAAATTTAGCTGGGCATGGTGGTGCGTGCCTCTAATCTCAGGTTCTCAGGAGGCTGAGGCAGGAGAATTGCCTGAACCCAGGAGGCGGAGGTTGCAGTGAGCCGAGATCGCACCATTGCACTCCAGCCTTGGTAACAAGAGTGAAACTCCGTCTCAAAAAAAACAAAAAACAAACAAACAAAAAAAAACAAACCTAGTTTTCCCCACCTGCCGAACTAGTGGAGGGAATTTTATCCTTGTTAGTTTTCATTCTGCTATCCTTGTCACTGCTTCTTAGGTCAGTCGGGATACTGACATTCAATAAATTTGTTAATCATCCTGGCTTTTGTCCACTTGAATAAAATAATAAACACACTGCCCAAATAGTCACATCCATGATACTTTTGTAGGACAACTCTACACGAAATATTGTCTTTTTCTCCAATGTAGTTTAAAAATTCAACATATTTTTCCCACATAGTTTAAAGCATGTCCAACTAGAAGACTTGCCTTAACATTTAATGCAAGAGCTTGAGAGAAAGTTAAGACTCTTGTGCTTAAGAAATTGCATCCAAATATACTGATTCTGTTTCTTTATGGTTAATGGATGATTAGGTGTTTTAGGCTTTAATTTTGGAAGGAATATAAAAGGTTATAGCATACACAGCATGAAAATGTATGCGATAAAATCTTTGTCAAATGTGAGCTGCATTTATTAGCATGGACTCTTCTTTAGCATCATATGAATCTAATGCCAAGTTTATGTTTACCTAAACTGATAATATTCTGGATGGAGATGCTTAATCTACTCTCTTACATGAAGACGTGAAGGAGAAAAGTAGATGTGTGGCCTCTCCCTTCTATCTCTCCTCCTTCTTCCTCAGTGCCCTGCCAGAAGAGGCCAGGGATCACTCTCAGTACAGTTAATGGCTTCTTGACCTGTCTCAGGGTATATGAAGATGGATGGCAATTAAGGACATTCATATGACTGGGCTAGACACATGTCACCACAGCACTGAGCAGGGCTCCCACCTTCGTTATTGCAGGTCATCAGGTAGTAATAACTTTCAGCCTTCGCAGTGCAGAGCTATATACAGAGTGAACAAGGAGAAAACGCTGTAGCTTTTTAAAAACCTATTCTTTGAGCCACTGATTCTTAAGAAACAACCCCATTTTCCTCCTGATGGTTGTGTTTTCAAAAGGATTGATAGCGGCTCATGCCTAAGTGGAGAAGCCTTTGGTGTGCCGTAATCGTGTGTGCACTTTTGACTGGGTGGTGCCAAAAATAATAATAATCATGGTTCCCATTTATTGAAAGCTCATGCCTGACATCATGCCTGTCTACTATACACTTTAGAACCCACAACTTCCTTATTTATGTAGGAACTAATATTTTTCTTTTAAAAACAAAAAATAAATAATAGAAGCTCAGAAGAGGTACATGTTCAGATCTACATAACTACAAAGTCCAATTATACAATGATAACAGCCCATTTTCCAACAGGCAAACTCAAACATAGCATGGTAATGAAGCATGCTACAATGTGAGATAAGCTTGGTACAGAGCTGTAAAAATACCTGTGTCAGTTTAAAAACAATAGGATTTCACATTTTTATTGAATGAAAATGTATATATTAAATAAAAATTAGGCAGGTGGTTATTTAAACAGTTGTTCATTTGATTAAAGTGAAAAAACATGTAAAAAGATATAATCACAACGATTAACTTTGAGCAAATTTAAAATCTGATCCTAGTTCCTTTTTGGTTTCTTTTTCTTTGAACACACATATATAAAAACGATAGGAACATTTATAGACTCACAAATTTCCCGGAGTTTGACAAATCTTCAGTACCAAATCACAGAAGTCATCTGCTTGAGTCGAGTACATGGATTCTATTTATTCTTCTCAACCAGAATGGAAACTTTCTATTTCATACATTTTTTAGGAAAGAAAAAAAGTGATTCCCTAACTATGCATCTCAAGAACTCATTTCTTCTCAATCTATCTCCCTCACCAAAACTAGTCTGACTGTTTCAACCCCATGAGTAAAAGCTATCAGTGGTTGCCCAGAAGCTACCTGCTGTTAAACTCCTTAACTGCTGTGGTAAATTGGATGATTGGCCCCTGTTCTGCTCCCCTCACCGTGTCGTACCCTCTGCCTCTTTGCTGAGGTATTCCTACCACAAAAGCAAAGCGTGCTTATTCACCCCTTGACACTGGGCTGCGCCCTGTGACTTGTTTTGGCTGCTGGGCTAACAGCTGACTTGGCACAGGCAGAGACTTCCCTTAGGCCTGGGCAGTTGAGAGAGCTCTCCCATGCTTCTGCCACTGCCATGGGAAAGACATTCTGCAGTAGCCAGCTGGCCCTGCATGAAGGTTGAAGGACACGTGGAGGAGAGTCATCCTGGCTGATCCACTAATATGTGAACAAAACTCATTGCTGAGTTTTGTGTACCAGTGACATTTGAGATTGTTTTGCTATGCAGGGACCTTAGATTGTTACAAATTCTTGGAACACTTTCCAGTGTCTTGCCCCTTCTGATCCAGTGGCTTCCCCTCTCCCCACTGGTGATTCTTTCCCAGTGACTTCCACAGGTTCGTGGCTCCTGAGCACGCCTCATCAGCTCATGTTTTCCTGCCAGCCTACATTCCTGCCATGATTTTCCTCAGCCTTGAGTCCTCCTTCTCCTTTCAGAGAAGATGATAACCACAGGGCTTAGGGGATTGACTGGGTGTCAAATGGCCCTGCCCGGTAGACACAGACCTAAACTTTGGGCACATGAGTGTTCCAGTCTCAGTTTTCTCATCTGGAAAATATGGGCAACAGTATCTCATAGGGTTTTTATGAAGATTATATGTGTTTAAAGCACTTGTTGCTCTAGTTTAAGCTGCTCAATAAGATTTGAGAATGTTAAGTGTTTTTACATAAGATCCATGTAAAAAAGGTCATCTTATCTTGACAATTGCTTATTCTATTTCCCACTTTCCTGTATCCTTTCTCTCCAAATGCAGAAATTTCTGTACTGCATTGGTATTGGTGTGAGAACTTAAATATTTTTAGGCAGGAATATATTTCTTATTCAATGCTGGTTGGCACATAGTAGGGGTTCTGTCTTTCTTGTACTGAACTGAACTTTGCACTTGGATTATTGTCTCCTGGACGCCCCTATCCGCAGATCCAAATTTCCTAGAGCAAACTCCATTACTTGTGTTCCATTTCAAGCCTTTCTCCCTTCTAATCTCTGACTGTGCGTTTTGTTTACTTCTTATAACCAGGAACATTAATCATTTTTGTATGTTTTCCTCCAATGGGACATGATGGACATGGTTATTCATATGTAGAAGTAAACAAACCCAGCTTGTTTCCTTCTGGGAACCAATAAACCTAGAAGCTATTAATTTAGACTGGAGAACAGGAGTTTAAAAAGCTTTTCCCTTTTTAATGATGCATTCCCTGTAATTCTATTGTATTACATTCGGGAAGTAACATGAGATTTCTCTTGTGGCTAATTTAACACCTGTTCTTGTATGGACAGGTCTTTGAATTTATTTTTTAAATGTTTTTTATTTTTGTACCATCCGTGCATTTGTCTTATTGCATTTCTACTGAAGAAAAGAAAAAAAATAAAAAGATTAAATATCTTTCACAAGAATTAAAGGAAACCAAATTAAATGTAATTTCTAGGTAGTGCTATACGATTTAAACACTTTCATGAATAGTGGATTGAGAACTGAATGAGGATCATCATTGACACACATAGTACTTCTGACAATTTTTGCAATCTTTTGGTACCTGTTTCTCTGTACAAATTATGAAGAAATAATTGTATTTTGATAGCTTTTTGACATCTCAGAAGCAAATAGGTTTTAGGGATTTGAATTTCTGCAGAAGGAAGCATGGTGTATACAGTAGGAATGAATTCCCATTTTAAAGCCAAAGAAAACTGCATTTGGGAAGTTTACTCATTAATTGTGTCAGAAAAATGTAAAAACATCTCCTGAGCTTTCTCTCAACTATAGCATGGAAATAATAGTTTGGACGTCACAAACTGAATGTGGGACTAAACAAAAACTTTTCAAAACATATTGGGTTCCTTCATTTGAATAATATTTGAGAAACATATAGAATTTATTTCTCTGTGACTGGAGGGACAGATGCACCTTGGTTTGCTGGTTTCAGCTTGGGTCAACTTAAATGCTTTACATTCACTGTGTTACCTTGAGGAAGTCACTTAACTTTTGTAACCTCAGGTTTGTCAGCTGTAAAGAAAGACCGTTATAAAGCAAACTTTATAGAGCTATTTGAGTAGGAAATATGTCAGATGGTATAATTATCAATCAAATTAATAGCATTACTTTCTTGCCCAGCTTTATTTAGATACAATTTATACACTGCAAATTTTACCATGTGAAGTATATTAATACAGAATTGTGAAATCATCACCATCATCTAATTTTAGAACATTTTCATTACTCGGTAAAAGTATTTTACTTTTTCACTAGCAATACATTGAATACCAATTTTTCCACATCCTTGTTAACCCTTGTTTTTCTGTTTAGTGGTTCTAGTGGGGATGAGGTGGGATCTTATTGAGGCTTTGATTTGCATTACCTCAATTCTCATGAGGATGAATATCTTTTTAGGTGCTTATTGACCATTAGTGTATTTTTTGGAGAAATATCTATTCAAATACTTGTCTTTTTAATTCAACATTTGTCATCCTGCCCTGCCTTGTTGCATAAGCTGTCACAGGCATTTATCACAGATTACTAAAATTCCCTGACTCCCTTTTAACAGTGGCTTTGTGAAATAGAGTAGGCACATATATACTTGATTCTATGTTTTTTGCAAATCACCCCAGGTTTTCTGAGCCTCAGTTTCTTTTCCTGTAAACATAGATAATAACACTCTCCTTACAAAGATAATGATTAGATGAGATCGTGTATGTAAAGGGGATACACACACACACACACACACACACACACACACATATATGCACAAGGCTATGCACATAGAAGGAAATAAATAAATGCTTGTTTTTATCCTTTCTTACTTGGGCCATGGGGTACAAATATAGAAAAAATAATCATAACAACTATTGTGCAACTTTGAGTGCTCTGTTGAAACTTAGGAGTGGTTCATGGCACCCACCAGTCTGGCGCTGGGTGAACTACAGGACAGTGCTGGACATTAATGGTAGGGCTGGAATCAAGAGAACACAATGGAGTGACAGGGCAGATCTAGCTCAGACGCCTCCAGGTTCAGGATGGAAAGCTGTTTAGTGGAGTCTATGTTCTTGGTTGTAAATGGAAAGAAAATAAATATATTCTGTAGATACTGGGAATTTTCAGGGTCCCCTTAAGGGGCTGTGGTCCAGGCTGGGAAAATGGCCAGGGCTAGAACTCGGGAGGTCAGGCAGCTGAGGTACTGCCTGGCGGGGATGGCACCACTGGTATGGCCACACCATTTATGCTCTGTGGCCACCCCCTACATCTCTACCTGCCTTGGGCCTTTGCCTCACCAGCCTCCTCATCCCCATATTCATAGACTTGGCTATGTCTGGAGTTAGATGATGACTGGGCCCAGGTCACCTCTCATCTCCTGGCTGCTTAATGTGGGAGGGATTATCTGCTCTCTGATGGCTACCTTAGAAAAAAGGTGGGGACCTGCCTCTTCCAAGGGCAAACAAAGAGAGACTCCTCAGACAGGAAGAGGGTTCATTTCTCAGGAGTCCCCAAATGACAAATACCTAGTGAAGAATCCTAGGTTGGTGGTCTGTGTGTCAGGTGGGTGGATGAAGAAATGAGTGAATGATTATAGCCCCCTACAGATAATTGCAAAAGTGAGTATTCACTATGTAAGACAATCAAGGTGTTTGGCTTCCTTAGATACACCTGCCATGTTTATACTCTCTACTTTGTCATGGCTTTTCTTTTCTTAGGGTCCACTAAAAAGGGAAATTTCAGTTACTAAGAGAATCGACCTCTAATTCCATCCTTTGTGTAGGTTCTGGTTTTCTAGGAGGTAGTGTGCTAACGGGTTGGTATCACAGCCTTCCCCAGGCTACATCCTCACGTCTCCTGCCACCATCTCCTGCCTGGTTGCCTGTCTCTCGTCCTGTGCTTTCTGTCTTCAATAGCATGGCCAGAATAACCTGCCAGCCCATTGCTCCAAGGATCACGCTGCGTGCTCTGTCCCCACCATCACTTTCTTCCTGGCTAACGGCTACTTAATTATCCAGGACCCAGCTCAAACATCACCTCCTGATTTCTCCTAACTCCTGTTGCTTACCTGTGTGTCTGTCATAGCTAGTTAATACTTGTGTGTGTAGGTTTTCCTCTCTTAGGTTACGAATTCCTCAAAGGCTGAAAATAACTCATCAGCACTTGTCGCTCTTAGTCTTACTCCCCCTACCAATCATCCAGCAGAGGATGTGGTTCACAACACACATTCAATCCGGGAATACTGAACAGAGTAATTCATTCCTGTCAAGGAAGGCCTTAGAAACCCTGGGGGCTGCCTTTGGTTTTCCCAGGTCCAATTTTGTAGATTTCTACTTCACACTCCAAGGGATGAAGCTGTCCCAGAGTCTCTCACTAACTTATTCATTCTCACAATGCATTTTAGACTCCATAAGCTACAGATTAATTTGGCAGCTCAAAGACAATTTCCCACCAACAAGTTTTCTAATTCTTCCTTTCTGCTTTCATGTAAACATTTGCACTTGCTGACACAACTTCTACTTAGCATTTATTTCTCTTTTTACCAAATTAGGTTACTTATTGCCTCATTTGCATACAAGACTCACCACTTGAGAAGTGTTCACAAATCACAATAATTAATACTTACTTGCACTCGATATCACCTATCTACAAAGCAATTTAAATTTATTAATTAAGTCAGCTAATTGGTAAACAAGTATAAACCATTGCCACGGTTACAGAGAGTAGGAAATTGAGATGTGGAGGCACTAAGTGATTTATTTAAGCCATCGAGCAGATGAATTGCAGAGAGAGAGTTTGCACTAGGCTGTTGTTGGCTCTCAGCCCCATATCTAGACGATTGGCACAGCCCAAGCTGCAAAAGCAACAGGGGGCAATTAGTTATGCAAATCAGGTAATTACAGACATAAATATTCATTGTCTCATGCCCTGTCTGCTGGCCTGAGAAGGCCCATTTAGAGCCAGGTCTTCAAGGAGTATGTTAACAAACTCAGCAGGACTTTGTGGCCCGACATCAATAGGAGAATAGACTATTATCTAGCGACTCTTTGTCTACCCCTGGGTCGTGTAAGGAGTAACTGTGCTCTCAAATTCAGTATTGTCTTAAGGGAACTTCTCTTGCCATTTTTATACCATGTGACTTGTCTCTTTGAGAAAAATAAGCAAATTTGTCATGTAATTGGTCATTCAAATAAAATAATTGTTAAGATCTTCCATTGTAGACATTTGGGAAAAAGGTAAAAAAGACTCAGTTTCTTTCATTACAAGAATTACCAAGAAGTCCTGCTGCATTCCAGGTGTTTTTGGGTATGTGAAAACCTCTTATTTTCCTAGGAGAGCTCTGGGGTTTGCTACTTTTCTTATTTATAAATAGAGCCTGGAACAGATAATCAAACTTGCCCAGGATCAACGGTAGGAATGAATGCTTGATTTAGGCTTAGGTTTGTGTGATTTCAGATCTCACATATATCATAAGGTATATCATGAATACAGAAAAGTGCACAAAGCAAAAGTGATACATTTTCACCAAGCGAAAACACTTAGGTAACCAACATCGTATGAAATCTTCCTAACAATGAAAGTTATAGCTTCAGGCACTCGTTAGGAGATAGTCCACTCTTCCAGAGATCACACACTTTTACTCAGGTTGTGAAGTGAGGACATGTAGGCCACGGGAAGGGTGAAGCAACATTTGCTGGAGCAGAGCCTTGTATGTGCATCTCTGGCTTGGTCTGAGCTGGGATCATCTGCTTGCTACCTTCAATTTCCTGTTCCACTGGTCCACACTGTTGGAGGCTCCCAGCTGCACTCAGGAGGTAACTAAGGCTTGTGGCACATTCCAAACTTCTTGAATTCTCCAGAAGGCCAGCTACTTACTTATCCATGATGGACACAGGGGAAGAAATTATCTTGCATTTAGGAGACTTGGTGATTGTTTCTTGGTAAAAGACTTCCTGCTGTGTGGTGGCTCCTTGTCAAGGCCCAAGACTACACGTGTGTAGACAGGGCATTAGGAGACATAAAGGGTAAGTAAAAAGAAAAACAGAGAAACTGTAGTTACAATACAGACAGCTTATTCAGACATATTCATTCTGCTATGTGGAGGCTGGGGAACCAGGCGGGGTTCCGTTAGCACAAACACCACGTTTGCTGTAGCTGGTTTTAAATGCAGACAATGGTGTGAAATATGGGGACATGGCACATGGTGCCTATTCTGTGAGCAACCCTCTCTGGGCTTCAGTCTCCACAGAAACGAGAGTTTTGGATAAGATAATTTTTTCCCCGACTTTCAGTCCTAACGTGATCATGTCTTATTTAGTGAGGATAAACTGTAACAGGAATGTGGAGGATGTCAGGGACCCCTGATTCAGACGGGGGTCAGAACATGGATTCTGGGGCCCCTTGTGCCTGTGCATAGATCCTGCCTCTAGAGCTTCCTGGCCATGCATTGTGGAACAAATTGTTCAGACTTTCTGTGCGTGTCTTTTTTCATTTGTAAAATAAGGACTGCAATAACGTCTGTAAAATATTTCTGTGGGAATTAAATGGCTAGTAAATCATTCGGAGCAATGTTCAGCATCTAACAAGGCCTCTCTAACAGTCTGAATTAGTGCTGGGCTCGTGGATCATGCCCTCTAAGTCACCTGAGGGCAGGGTTGGCACTTTGTGGCTCACTGCCGGGCTTCTAGGACTTGGCATGGGTCAGTACTTGGCAGGCAGTAGTTGAATGGCCAAATCATTCTTTGAAGGAATGATATGTAGACCAGGTCTTCATGTTAGGGCTCTGTTAACCTTTCTACCATGACCCCATTGTCATCTTTGTTTATTCCTTTGAGCAGAGTTTTATAGTTTTTTTAGGTCTCTTTGCATCTTACCCTAACACTGGAGGAACTCTAGATTGCTGTTCTCCAATGAAACACAGACGTGATCTTTTAGTAAGTAGAATCCTGAACATCTGATCTAATTTCTTAGCCATATGTGGGTCAATATATGCTCCCTTGCTCTATCTGGCATCTGTGAATGGGCATGCCTTCCCATATATACTGTGGAAAAGGAAGTGGGCAGATGGTTGGTGTGAGAAGTGAGAGGGCAAGCGGCTATTAGGAGGGGATTGCATTGATAAGTCGGGAAGGAAGGAGTGTTTTGTAGCTCTGAGCATCTCTTTGCAACATTTGCTTTTGGTGTGGAGGTTATATCTGTGGCTCTAAAAAGGATGTTGGGGTTGGATTAAAAACGGAGACTAAGAAGGGCTTTTCAGTACTGCCAAGTGTAAGCTGTTCTGGTCCTAGTGAAACCTGGAGTGAAGCTGATGGGTGTTCTGGGAAAAATGTCAAAAACATAAAGTCTAGAAAGCGATCACATTTAAATAAAATTATGACCACCCAGAAATAAATATAAGGAGTTAAATATGACTCTCAGTGAGAACATCAGACCACTTCATCTCTCACAGTGGAGAGCAGACCATCTCCTTTGATATTTCCTTTGCAGATTAATTTTTTGTTATTAAGAAGATAAATAGTACACAATCAACACTTCAATCTGGATAACGTTGAAGGCAGTCGATTAATTCAAAATGAGAGAACTGCTCTCAAATGAACTTACCCTGCAAGAAAAGGCTCATGTATCATGAAGAGAGAATCAGATTAAAATGGGCAAGGTTTGTAATAAAACTAAAACATCAGACGTCTGGGAATTTAGCCAGGAAGACACTCGTAGCTCCTGTTTTTCCTGAGGAAAAAAATACAATGATCAGGTGTCCTGTAGTAGGTATTTCTGTTAGGTGTGGCCCTGTTCGTTAATGAGAATGACAGTTTTCCAAACAGAGATGTATTTATATTTATTTGTGACGTTTTAAAATTCATTGTTGTATGTGTACATGTAGCATATTTACTATTTTTTTTTTTTTGCAGGACTGTTTACATGGTGGAGGCTTGATAGGGCTAGAAAAAACATTCTAAAAGTGTGTGACATGATAAGTAACACTGTATTGACAAATCACTGACAGGACCAATGTTACAGATACCATCTTCTATATTTGAATGATTAGGTATTGACAGTATTTTTAAAAAACAACTAAAGAGAACAGGTATTACTCATATAAAACCGTCACCTTGAGAGACTGTGAATATTCATTATAAGGTGACAATCTCTCTATAGAATGTGTTGGTAGGATATGCTGTAATATAAAAACTCATGTTTATTCTCCTTTTCACGATTAATAATGTATCCACTATCCCAAAGGTGAATAATCCTAATTTGTTTATGTGTTCCTTTGTCTCTACCACCCACACATGGCATTTTACTTATTTATTTTTGTTTATTTAGACCATCTTGCTCTGTCTTCCAGGCTGGAGTGCAGTGGCACACTCTTGGCTCATTGCAACCTCCACCTCCTGGATTCAAGCGATTTTTGTGCCTCAGCCCCCTGAGTAGCTGGGGCTAGAGATGTGCATCACCATGCCCGGCTAATTTTTGTAGTTTTAGTAGAGACGGTTTCACCATGTGGGCCAGGCTAGTCCGAACTCCTGGCCTGGCCTCAAGCAATCCCCCCGCCTTGGGCCACCCAAAGTGCTGGGATTACAAGTGTGAGCCATTTGTTTTGTATAAGTATAGTCATATTGTAAAGAGCCTTTTATATAAAAATGTACCCCTTTAATATAAATCATTAGTAAATTCCATGATACTATGCATCTGGAATGCCTCTTTAGTAAGACATAATGAAGTGAATAACAAACCATAGTGTAATTAAGGTTTCCTCTGTTATGGGAATTTTCCCCTCTAAGTATTCTATTCTACAATGCAGTGTCATCTCACCAGTGGCAAGTCTAGTTTTGTAGATGGGCTTACTTTGGAACCAGTCAGAAGTCATACTTATATCCGATTTATAAAGAGGTTTATGGGGTTTTTTTTTCGCTCACAATGTAAGCAAATTCTTTAAACATTAGAGGGCAGCCAGATGGGCGGCCTTCTCTGGAAGCAGAGTCGCTGGCCATCTAGCAGCAGACCTGCCATGGAACTTTCTCCAGGTGTCCACTGGGATGACACTGGGTGAGAAGGCCGTAGCATCAGAATAAAAGTGATAGAACCAGGACATGTTGAAAGAGGAGATTTGACTGGTGAGGGAAGGTAGAGGAAGTTGTATTTGCCTTCATCAAGTTGATGCCATTCCTGTCACTGTGTATGCCAGTCACATGTTCTTAGGTGGGAAGACCCACCAGCCATTCAGGAGAGATCCCACCTAGTCTAGACCAATTAGGTAATATGTGCCCCAGCCTTAGTGATGGGTCAGGGAAGGGTTCATGTCTTGAGATGATCCATGCACAGTGAAGCTGAAGATGTTTTTATAATAGCTATGAGAAGAGACATATAGTTTCCCCCAGATGTGAAGCCTGAAGCCCTGTTACTACTGATAGCCTCTGTCTTGGGGCAAAGGAAGCACATGTGGGTGGCAGGGGGAATCGCGGGGAAATAGCTGGAGCTCTAATGGCCTTCAGCAGACAGGACAGGAAGCCTGTGGACCTCCAGACTGCTCAATTACTCAGCTGATAAAGCTCCCTCGTGATCTAAGAAAGTTTAGTTACTTTCTTGTTTCTTCCAACTGCCAAGATTGTAGTGATACAGAAATGCTGGGTCATGCTGGCGTGAGGAGGAGAGGTTATCTGAAGAAAAATAATGATAAGGAGAGATAGCCACCAGGATGGAAAAGACCAGCAAGCAGAAGTCACAGAAAAACAGACAGGATCTATATAGGAAAGGGAAATGGAAGGGGTGGGAACACTCTGTGGGGCTGGTTTTGCTGTCCCGTGTAAAAAACTGAAGCTCAGATCAGTTAATTTTTGAATCCAATTTAAAGCATTGATTAAGTGATGAAAACAGGAACTGAGCCCAGGTTTGGTCAATTCCATGCCTTTTCTACTAAACATTTGCCTTATCACTATTCACAGACAGCCCAATGCCCAGCTGTAAGGGAGGATGTAGAAGCTACCTCTGCAACGGGTGGGTTTACAAATTAAATATTCTGGAAGGACACTCTCTTTCACAGCCAACACTCAATGTCTATAACCAGAAACAAATGAAAGTTGAAATTCATCTGTTTAGGGGTCTGCTTCAGCTGGGCATTGGGAACTTTGTACATGTGTGCAAACACGGAGGTGTAAACACTCTCCTAAGGATGACTATAAGGCACAAGGGTTAAATCCAAGAAAGCACAGAGTTGATAAATACATCATGGGGGGAAGAAGTCTCAGGATTTTGTATTCTTCTTTCATTGAACATTCCAGAGCTGGCCAAACTCTTTTACATCAACCATTCAGTGGGACAGAATATTTTGGATATGGATTTAATTCTGGAAATAGATGGTAACATTGTCATCTGCAGCCCCAGCATCCCGGCAGCAGGAGTTCTGAAAGTGTCTGCCAAGAGATGACACAAGGGAATTCTTGTGAGAAAATCATTTACTTTGCGGACTTCTACCTGTAGCAGGGCTCACTCTAGGGACTAAAAGTCAAATGCGTTTTTCCGGAAAAAAAGAACTTTATTTCCCGTTTCTGTTGTACTGTCATTTTTGACATACAATCCTTGATTTAGATGGACTCATTAAGGAGGATTGAGAAATTTCAATTGACAGGTTATATGTGAGTCAAGGGATCACAGAGACATATGGATGGTGACTGAATTGTGTAGGGGTTCAACTACATAAACTTGAATTATTTGTATGTGTGATTAAGAGGAAGAAAAAGGAACCAAGAGAAATTTCGCCTTTTTAATGTGCCAGTCACACTGCAAGAGGATTTATAACCATTACCTCATTTTGTCCTCACAATAATCTCGTGGAGAGAGCATTATTGCTGCCATTTTCTAGACAAGGAAAATAAGCTTTTGAGAGGACAAATAACACAGCTGAGGAAAAGACATGTTGGACTTAAACCCATGTTTCTGATCTCAAACTACTGCTCATCCTTCTTATGTTAGGGAAATGTAAGATTTATGTCTAGTTCTTGAGATTCCAAAACCTGTACTCTTCGCTTAAGAAATTGAAATAAAAATATACAGTAGAAGAGAATGGTGCACTAAGGTGATACTGCACTTCGGTAAAGTGGAGTTTATATTATTATTAACATATTCATAATACTAAACACTTAACATTTAAAAAAATCAATCCCAATTTAGCATGAATAAATGAGACCATAGTTTTGAGTATAAAACACAATTACAAATTAATTACAAAAGATTTAGAATGAAGCTGAGAATTAGAACGGATTAGTATAAAAGTCTTTGAGTATTTAATTTTCCATTTGTAAAACAGACAAAATTTACCTACATTTGGAATGACTTAAAGATCTAGTATATTGCTAGTATATTACCTAGGATATTACTGACTGGTAGTAGGTTTTCAAATACATTGAACATTTTTTAACATCTAAATGGTGATTTGGCTTAATTGCAAAATAGTAAGCTAAAACAAAAAGTTGGAGATAGGTTACACAAACTAAACTTGTGCAAGTATTAAATGGAAATACAAAACAATCATTTTAGCAATGCCTTTTAATTCTTCTTCTTCTTCTTTTATAAGTAGTATGTCTTCTGACTAAAGTTTAGAAAATTCAGGTAAGAAAATACCTAAAATGAAAATCAATAGTTAGAATCCTTAGAAAATAATAATAATAAAAAAACGATTTTAGTGATGATTCGTATGATTCATGCGTATCCTCGAATCCCACACTTAGTCAGTGGTGCGTGCTGTTCCCTTTTAATGTCCCCACGGTGGACCCCGGCAGCAGGTGACTTCCTCTGCCCTCACCCCCGCGCTTGGTGCTGCTGTCAGAGGCCGCTGCTCTGCCGCAGCTCCTCAGACAGAGCTGAGCATGGAGGGTGTCAGGCTGGGGTCCTCATCACCGCGCTCCACCCGCCAGGAACCCATCCTGTATGGATTTATATTAAATGTGGAAATCACTCAATTCTGTGGTTCTTAGCTTCTGAACCACAGCTGAGAAACAGGCTTGGGAGTTAGGCAGGAGTGAAAGCCACAGAATTACTAGTCAAAGGGTAGTGATGATGATGAGCTTAGGCCGTAGGACGGGGCATTCTTCTCTTCGCTGAAGTCACAAGCACCCCAGGTTGAGAACCAGGAGCCCTGCCCACAAACCATGCACGCCCTCAGGGACTGCCCAGCTTCCTCTCCTGCTGCACATGGAGCAGGAGTGAGGGGAAGAGCACTGCTGCTGCAAGGCAGGGGAGAAGGCAGGGCCCTGCACACCCTCAGCACCCTCTTTTAGGAGAACTGAGTGAGGACATTTGACAACGGGCAGTGAAATGTTAATTTAGCATAGCGCTGCTTTGAGAGAAAGGTAGTGTAGCACTGCTTAAAAAAAAAAAAAAGCAGTGGAAAAGGCCCCACAAGCTGTCATGAAAAGCCATGGAAGGCTTGCCAGGTGGAAAGGGCTTGGCTCTCTTGACCGCTGCAGCTCCCAGGGCTCGGCTGCCTGCTGGAATGACCTGAGTAGTGTTGGAAACAACGGATGCCTGGGCTCCCCTCCAGATGTTCTGATTGAATTTATGTTGGACGTCGGTGATATTTTAGCTGTTTGAACAATTCCCGCAGGTGATTCCAATGTGTGGCTAAGGCTGAAAAAATCCAAAAGGACCTTCAAAATTATACCAATTTTATTTGATGTATTTAAACTCTACTAAAAATTATGCAAAATCGTGTGGACCCCACCGAGGCAACAAGGACTGGATAGGAGCACAGAGTGGAAATGACCCTCCGTGGTGGCTGGGAGTGATTTTCAGGGCCTTCCACTGACCAGGCTGCAAGTCCTGTCCTGTTGCCCTTTGGGAAAAAACCTTCTCCAGTTCTAACTTTAGCCAGAAACAGACTCAACCACAATGAGGACAAAACATGTCTATCATGAGAACAGCAGAGAATAATTGCTGACCACGACATTTGTTAAATAACACCCTTCCTGGGATTGTACTTAATTAGTAGGAGATATTTAAGTTACACGACAGCAGAAATCAAAGCTTCCTTCACAATTCTATAGATAAGCCGGAACAGGATTCATGTTGAATATTTAAGCTGAAGAACAGATCTCTGATGTAAGTGAGTCTCAGACTAGTATGGACTGACAGAGCAAAATCACTGTGGACACAGAGGCTTTGTAAAGAGGAAAATTCAAGAATTCAGACTGGGACAATAATGGAGGCTATTCTCAAAACCACACAAACCAAATGATGTCAATAATTTCTGCTAGAGGGAAACCTGAGTTTTACTCCTGAATCCATCCAGGGTGAAGGGCTGTTTTTGTTCCCCAACGCTTGTTGTGTTTTTTGGAACTCTTGGGTCTAAAGGGCAAGTATTTCTCTCTGCTATGAGCCATACCTCTTTCAGCCAGAGAAACTCTGCTTTTCATTATTACACATATGAGGATTCTGAATCAGATGTTTTTGTTGTTTAGAGAAAAATGTGTCTGGTGCTTAAAAAAAAAAAAAAAGCAGTTGGGAAGCCACTAGCTTAAGGGTAAACATATATTATTCCCATTCTAGAGTGGATCCAATGATTCAAAACAAATCCTTTACCTGTCACCTTGTACTAAATTACAAGGGACATTCACTGCCATGGTTATTGCTCCAGACACGGAATAGGCTGAAGGAGACCCACCCTGGGTGCAGGGCTCCAAGGACCAAACAAGTTGGGTGATGTCCCCCACCCAAGAAAAACCTTCAATGTATGTAGTTCTTTCTAGCCTAGGAGGCTTCCTGCTACACAACAACATATTTACATGACTCATATTGAATCCACATTCAAATATTGTTTAGCATTCTAATCATCTGGGGATCAAAATAATAGAGGAAAGCATTAATGTAAGCATGTTAGTTCATATTATATAGCTACAAGAATTGAAATGCAAGTGTGAACCCCTCACGTCCACAGAAGGTCATACAAGTCAAATGAGCTTGTTTATGTATACAATTAAAGACAGGAGATAGCAGTCGTTTCTTTGTATTGTTTTTTATAGAGACAAATTATAATTGCATTTATTTATGGAGTACAAAGTGATGTTATGATATATGTATACAGTGTAGAATGATTACATGAAACTAACATATCCATCATCTCGAATACTTATCATTTATTTCCCCCGTCTAACAGAAATTTTGTATCCTGTGGTCAAAATCTTTCTATTTCTCCCAACTCTCACCCTCTGGTAGCCACCATTCTACTCTGCTTATATGAGTTTATTTTAGATTTTACATATAAATGAGAACATACAGTATTTGTCTTTCGGTGCCTGGCTATTTCACTTAACATAATGTCCTCCAGATTCATGTATGTTGTCAGAAATGGCAGCATTTCCTTCTTTTTAAGGCTGAATGCAATCCCATTGTGTATATATACGCCACATTTTCCTTATCGCTTCACCCCTTGGTGGACACTTAGGTTGATTCCATAACATGGCTATTGTTGATACTTCTGCAATGAACATGGAAACACAGATATCTCTTTGACATGACTGATTTCAAATCCTTCGTATATACACTGAGATGTGGGATTGCTGATCATATGGCAATTTATTTTTAGCACTTTGAGGCATACAGTTTTCCATATTGGCTATACTAATTTAGATTTTCACTAACAATGGACAAGAGTTTCCTTTTCTCCACATGCTCATCAATTATTGTTACATTTCATCTTTCTAACAGTAGCCATTCTGATAGGTGTAAGATGATATCTCATTGTGATTTTAATTTGTATTTCCCTGAAGATTAGTTATGTTAAGCATATTTTTCCATGTTTCTTTTGTCGTTTGTATGTCTTCTTTGGAGAAATGTCTTTTCAGTCCTTTGCACTAACAACAACAAACTATCCAAAAAAGAAATTAAGAAAATAATCTCATTTATGATAGGTATAAAAATACTTATATTTAATATATTTAACCAAGGAGGTAAAAGATCCTGTAAGTGAAAATGATAAAACATGGATAAAAAAACTGAGGAAGACAAAAATTAATTGAAAAATATTTTGTCTTCATAAGTGGAAGAATAAGTATTGTTAAAATGTTAATGCTACCAAAAACAATCTACAGATTCAACGCAACCCCTAACAAAATTCCAATGTCATATCTCACAGAAATAGAAAAAAATTTCTAAAATTCAAAAACCTCTCAAATATCCAAGGAAATCTTGAGCAAAAAGAGCAAATCTGGAGACATCACACAATCTTACTTCAAGATATATCACAAAGCTATAGTAATTAAAACAGCACATGCTACTGGTATAAAAGTAGACATATTGACCAATGGTGCAGATAGAAAGCACAGAAATGAACCATGCGTTTATAGTCAACAGATTTCAACATAGGTGTCAAGAATAAACAATGGGGAAAAAGAGTTTCTTTGATAAAGTGTGCTGGAAAAACTTGATATATGTATGCAGAAGAATGAAATCGAACCCTTATATCACACTATATACACTAATCAACTCCAAATGGATAAAAGTCTCAAGTGTAAGACCTAAAACTGTAAAAGTACAAGAAAAAAATTAAAGAAAAAACTATGAATTTGGTTTGGGCAATGATTTTTTTGGACCTGATCCCAAAAGCCCAGGCAACAAATGCAAAAAACAGACAAATGGGATTCCATCGAACTAAAATAACTTCCATACAGCAAAGAAAATGATTAATATAGTGAAAAGACATTCTACAGATTGGGAGAAAATATTTATAAGCCATATCACTGATAAGGGGTTAATATCCAAAATCTAACAGGAGCTAAAACAGCTCAATAGCAGGAAAACAATGATTTGATTAAGAAATGTGCAGCACTGTTTGAATGCAGAGTAAAATGAGTAAAGACATTGGTTTGAGGTTGCAGACTTTCAGCTGTAAGATGAAGAGATACTGTGGATCTAATGTACAGCATGGTGACAGCAATTAATAATATCTTACTGCTTCCTTAAAAACTGAAGCCAGGCACAGTGGCTCACGCCTGTAATTCCAGCACTTTAGGAGGCCAAGGTGGGTGGATTACCTGAGGTCATAAGTTCGAGACCAATCTGGCCAACATGGTGAAACCGTGTCTCTACTAAAAATACAACAACAACAACAACAAAATTAGCTGGATGTTGTGGTGTGTGCCTGTAACCTCAGCTATTTGGGAGGCTGAGGGAGAAGAATCACTTGAACTTGAGAGGTGGAGGTTGCAGTGAGCTGAGAATGTGCCATTGCACTCCAGTCTGGGTGGCTGAGTGAGACTCTGTCTCAAAAAAAAAACATTCATAAGAAAGCAGATTTTAAGTGTCTTTATCCCCTTCCAGACAAATGGTTGGTAACTATGGGTGGTGATGAATATTTTAGTTTGTTGTAATCTGCACAGCATGCATATGTATTATAAATTACCATATGGTACATTTTGAATATATACATTTTTTTCTTTGCTAGTTACCTATTTTTTAAAAAATAAATGATCCGATTTCTTCTTATAGTACATCAACTTTTCTAAATTTGCATATGGGCCACAATTGGAAAAGAAGGCAAAGACTGGAAGCCTCCACACAAACCTTGAAGGGCTTAGTGACACTAAGTATTTGAAGGAGAACACAGGGCAGATGTCTAGGAAGTGTGCACATGCGTGCCTGTGTGTATGTGTGCACGTACACACATTTGGGTTCCCTAATTCAACAACCGTAGACATTCATTGCACACATTGGGTCATGAGCTGTTGATGTAGAAACATTATAAGGCGGTTTATTCCTTTCATGACTAGAATTTAATATCATTCTTTAGCCATAGCCAAGCTTTATACTCCCTTTTTTAGATGAGGTGACTGAGGCTTAACCCTTCCTTCATGCCTCACATCTGATCAAAAGCAGACCTACTATTCAGTTCATCGAAGCCATTCTTGCCATGATCATTATGTATGCTGCCTCCTATTTTTAAGTTTTAAATACAATATAGCTCCTAATCAACAGTGGTTTCTATGTCCTAGAGAAGGTCTCCAGTTGGACTAGAAGAAATTGTCTTAACCACATGTTAGTGAATCTGAATTAGTTAGTCTGGTGTGGTCTCAAGAATCTGATTACAATTTTTGATGTGTCAGCAGTTACAAAAACATAGCCTTCCAATTTTCATAGCTGCCTTGAAAATGTAGGAGGTTGTGATATTTTGTTCTAATTTTATTCTACATAATAAGCTCCACTGAGAATTCCTCAAAGCCTAATGAACCTGCACAAATAAGTTATTTCACGTAGGTTAATGCTGCAAACGATAGAATATGTTTCATTTTTTTCTAACCTTTAATTTGAATCTCTGTTGTAATTTCATTAATTCAAATATTTCTGTTGCTTTTATGATTGCTTTTTTCAACAAATATCTTCATGTTGCCCCATTTTAAAGAATGTGTATATTTAATCATAGAACTGTTCCTTTACAAAACACAAGTTTAGTGAAATTAGTTTAAGCAAAAATGGGAAACTTGAAAGAATAATTATTTGGTAAACTCACAGATCCCAGCACCAAAAAGTGGGCTTGGACCTGTGAAATCTGACAGTGTGGCACCTGCTCTTCTTGCCCTGTTGCTATCAGAAGCCTGATCTCTCACCTGGGCTTCATTATTCACTTCTGTGTTCTCTCTCTCTCTCTTTTTGCTTAACTTTTTATTCTTTTCATAAATCTTGCTGCCCCAGACTCAGATTTATGGAGCCTCTCAGTTTAAATGACTAATGGACTAGCTGTAGTTTTTGTGTCCCTATTCCAAATTATTGAAGGAACAAACCAAGTTTCCTGGCTTGCACTCACAGCGCACTCTGATTTCAGCCATCTCCAGCCTGGCCCAGAAGGCCTGGAGGGATGTTGTCAACTTGCAGGCCATGAGCGCCACTCCTTAATGGGCAGGTAGTAGCGACTGTGATGACAACCTAGGCTGAGAGAAGAGGACATGAGCCAGGCCAGCACCATAGGCAATTGTTAGACTTTTTTATATGGTCTACTTTTTCACAATATTCTACCATGCAAGAGTAGTGCAGGAAAGATGGGAAGAGAAGACTTGAAGTGTGAAACTTTGGGTAGAAAAGTAAAATTTATTGAGATAAAAGAAGAAACAAGAGGGTAACAATGGAAGACAAAAGGTCAACTGTCCCTGTGATGTCATGGATATTTCACCAAATGGATATTTTCATCACAAAATATACTATTATAGGTACAGCATGGATATCTATCTATCATCTATCTATCTATCATCTATCTATCTACATACCTACCTATCTATTTATCTATCTTGCTATTTTCCTATCTATCTATCTTGCTAATCTATCTCTCTATCTATCTCTTATCTCTCCCTCTCTCTCTCTCTCTCTCTCTGGCTTACTAGGTAGCTAACTATCTATCTATCATCTGTCAAGAGCAAGAGGGACAGAGAGGTAAAAGAAGATAATCCTACCCTCTCCCACACAACACAAACATTGTCTGACTGAGCAGGCTGCCAGTATTAACTCTGGTGAGATTTCATCCAATCATTTTCTACACATTTCTGAAAATAGGAAAGGGTTTCTACTGAAGGTGGACAGAGCTCTGTGTGATGTTAATTCTTCTGGAAGGAGGAGAGTATATGTGTATTGATATGAAAGTATTTCACATGGTCGAGACTACCTGAGAAGAAGAAAGAATCTCCATCACCAGCTATCTCAAGAGAGGCTGAAAAGTCAGGGAAGTGAATGGATGGAAGAAATGGGAAAGGTGATTTGTCAGCTCGTTCAGGATTCTGATAGTCACTGTTACATTTTAAGCAAATATAAATCTAGTAATAGCACATTTTGTCTGTGGAGTACAATCATCCAAGTGATTTTCTATGATGCCAATTCCTAGATAAAGGTAGTAAATAATGAAAAAAATTTCTGCTTCATCTTTTGTATGATACTGGGATTATATGAATAGCTAAATTTTCTTTTCTAGACCTTGTCTAAAATCTATTTTGCTGTGTGTATATTTTGTCTCAAAAGAAAATTTACATTTTATAGTATCTCTTCTGATTTAGTTTTGAGTTCACAGCTAAAATATGTTTCCTAAGGAACATTTCACTGAGGAGAATTTGTGTATCCTCTTGTTCTGGTTAAAATATCAATCTTCAAAGGTGGTTGTAACAACACTAAGCAGGACTTTTATTGGGATCATGGTTGCAAAAGTGTGCATTTTCCTTTTCCTCCTGGAGATTATTCAAAAGTAGAATTTAAAGGAATTTTAAAAATAATTATTTAAATTAATTTTTAGTAATTAATTAAAATTAAGTACCAGAAAGCTCAATTTTTAGCTAAGTGAAGATATATATAATTCATAGTCTGTAACAACATACATGAGACAAAGAAAATGAAGAGAGAAGAGAAAGAAGTGAGGAGGGATGAAGAAAGCACAGAGGCCTCAGTGGCATGAGATCTGTCACAGAGAAGCGCCATCTCAGGTGAGAAGCACACTCTTTTAAGTGTAAAGGTCTTACAGCAGAAACATTGTAAACTGGCTTCAGTTCACAGGAGCAGAGAAGTCAGCAAGAAAAAGAGCATATTTGTGTTGTGAATACTAGAAAGCTTTAGAAACTACTTGCCCTCCTCAGCCAATAGGAATCTGGTTTGAGGAAAGCCTACATATTAAATGACAAGACATATAAAAGGCTCAGTATAATACTGGAAGAAGGATACTGTGTGAAAAAAATGAAGAATAGATCAGCAAAAATAGCTAAATAGAGAACATTCAGTATGGAAATATTTCCCTGAGGAGAAAAATATTATGCCAAAAACTTTAGCTTAAATTGAAAAAACAAAACCAGAAACTTGGTAGACAATAGGCTTTATAAAGAGAGCCCACAAAACAAGAAAAAATTTAAAAATCAAGAAAGAGATGGCATAGCAAAGGAGGAAATGCAACATTAACTGGGGGAAATTAGGAGACAAGTAAAATAAAGAAATAAAGTCAACATAGAAATAAAAACAGCAAAGGAGAGGATATAACCTACTAAAATCCTTGTAGGGGATGCAGAAGACTGAAATGAGAAGAATAAGCAAAATAAAACATTTTCAAATAAAAAGAACAAGAAGAAAAAATTGAAAACCCCACAAAACCCAAGGAAAGGAGATCCAAAATATGCACAATTTGAATCTCCAAGGAATAGAACTGAAACAACAAAATCAAAAAACATTTAAAGACACAATTCAATAAATACGTTTCGGGCTTACACTCTGAAAGATTATACCAAGTGAAATGTTTCCTAAAGTGGTTGATATTGAGGCATAGAATGGAACTCATGTATAAATAATTACTTGGGCACTCTTACGAAAAAGATCAAGTCATTTATAATGGAAAAAAAATTAGTCTTTCACTTCTCTACAGCAGCAATCAACACATTCACGGTGAGAAGACAGTAAAATTGCATTAAATATTGCAAGAAGATAAACTGAGAGTCTAGTATTTGAAATTCAGCTACATTGTTCTGCTACAATAAAGGTTGCAAAACAAGGGTTTTCAACATGCAAGAAGTCAGGAAATATTGTTTCTTGACAAAATTTCTATGAGACACACTTTTAGCCAACTAGAACATTCCTAAAAATGGTGGTAAAAAGACTGGCTGTAAACTTGGAATACATTTAACTAAATTCATATAACAAAAAGCGGATTTTAGGGTGACAAAGGAGAATGGAAATGCCATCTAATGATGCAGGAAATTGAAACAGAAAGTGGTGAAGAGGATGGGAAGGAAGCTCAATAACTGCCTCACTAATAAGAGCAGGCAGTCAAAGGAAAACATAGAAAGTTTACAAATCCTCCAATGGAAATTTGAGCATAATTAACAATAGACCAAGAAAGATGGACTTATGGTTTAATTGAATGATTGAGAAGAGAGTTTAGAAAGGCTAGAAGATGACATAAGCCAATTTCACCATGGCTTATAGTTAATTCACAGATGCTGTCTAAATAATTAGAAATAAGGATAACATATCATTATAATTACAAAGAAATATAAAACTCCTAAATAGCAGAACTATACACGCAACACACACACACACACACACGCACACACGCACACACATGCCATGCGCAAACATGTGCACACACAACGTACCCAAGGCACATATTAAAATAATTAAGGAAAACACAGAGAATAACATTAAAAGATCTAACAAATTTAGACTGAACATATCTGTCATAATTGGGCTTAATTCACAAAAGTAAAAAAAAATAAAATTTTCATATCGGCTTGTAAAACAAAACCCAGGCCTCTGCTGAGGATACCATGGCATTCAAATGGTTAAAAGTAAAATGATACTCAGGCGATGGCGGTGGTTCATTCCTGTAATCCCAGCAATTTGGGAGGCCGAGGTGGGCAAATCACTTGAGGTCAGGAGTTCAAGACTAGCCTGGTTAACATGGTGAAACCCCATCTCTACTAAAAATAAAAAAATTACTTGGGCTTGGTGGCACACACTTGTCATCCCAGCTACTCAGGAGGCTGAGGCAGGAGAATTGAACCTGGGCGGCAGAGGTTGCAGTGAGCCGAGATTGCACCACTGCACTCCAGCCTGGGCAACAGAGAGAGACTCTTTCTCAAAATAATAATAATAACAAATAAAAAGAGAAAAATAAAATGATATTCAAAGTGGAAAAAGAAAAAGGAGAATACATAATGATAACATCAGACAAAATGAAATCCAATTAACATTATTAAATGAGAAAAACAAAAATATGTAATTATGCTAAAGAATACAATTATGAGTAGATATAGAACATAAATACTTTTAAAGAAAGAGCAGATTATAAAGTTTTTAAAAATAAATATTCCAGGTAATAAAATATGGAACAGAAACATACTGGAAATAGAATGATTTTATTCACTTCTCTCAGTACAAAAACAGATTTAAAAGAGCCCAAAATAATATAGCCTATGGAATTCCAAAGTGATATAATGAACAAGTTATATCTGATTAATATTTATTAAAATGTGTTCTCTGAAAAGAATACATATGCATATATACATGTATATACACACACATATATGTACATTTAAGTGCCTCTGTATTCACAAAAATTGACCATAAAGGTAATATAACTAGAAATTAAATTTTAAAATTAGAAATGAACATTTTTTTGTCCTAAAACCTTAAGTATTTTTACTTAAATATTCTTATGTCCTTGGCCAAGGAGGAAACAAACACCAATGAAAATGGAAGCACAACTGGGAAAGAAAACAATGAAATTAAAAGTAAAAACCCTCCAGAATACAGCTTAATGAGCATTGAAAGAAAATTAATTACAGACTTAAATACTTACATCAATAAAACAAAGGATGAAAGAAAGTGATTAAATATCTGACTCAAAAGGCTAGACAAACAAGAATGATGTAAACTAAAGGAAAGCCAAGGCGGGGGGAATTAATAGGGATGAAATGAGAAACTAAGAACAGATAATTCTGAATTGGAATAAAAATTCTAAATGTGGTCTGTTATAAAAACAGTAAAAAGATAAACCATTAGCTGATTATTACAAGAAAAATGCTCAAAATAAACAATGAGGACATAATAACCACAAGAAAGGAATTAAAAGAGTGATACATATGCTTTGCTCAATTCCATGCAAATATTTTTGGAACCATGGTTGAAATGATAATTACTACCTACATATTCTGAAAAAGTATTTGGAAAAATAGTTTTAAAGTCCTGATGTGATTAAAATTTAAATGAAAATAGGTTGTAATATTATAGAACCTTAATAATTAAAATATCATGGCACTGATGTAAGATAATTCAAAAAATACTCGTACATACATATGAAAATTTAGCTTAAATTAAATTTGGTATCTCAAATCAGTGGGGGAATATATGGACTAATCAATATATATTATTTGAGAAGATGAAGCTATCCATCTGGAAAGAAATTAATTTGAACACACTGAACAGCTGAAATAATTCTACATGAGCCAAAGATTTAAATATAATTAATGAAAATTAGAATTCATTTATGATGTTACAGTGGAAAAGGAGTTTCCAATCATAATTCAAAAGACACCAAGGAACAGGATGAAATATTCTACTACATAGAAGTCAGTAAGCACAAGCACAAAACATATGCTTGGTGAAAACCAACGACAAACAAATTCAGTCTAAGCATAGTAAAATTCAAACCATTGGAGAAATGTTCCAATTTAGTTCACAAATAAGCAGATGATTTCATTATATATCAGTTGATCCTAAAAGCCAATGCAACTTTAAAAAAATCTATTGCCTCCCTGAAATTATCATAAAGGTAAGTGGCTTCGCATATCAGGGTGATCAAGCTCCCTCAAGCTCATTATGTCAAAAAGTTTAAAGTTTGTTGCTATTCTCTTTCAGTAAGGCTGTGAGACACAGGGAATCACATGTACTGTTGATGGAAATGTAAATTGGTTAAACATCTATGGGAGAGGGAGTATAATCTATCCATATTCATCAAAATTATCAATACGTATGCCTTTTTGGCCATTAATTCTATTTTTAGGAATTTATGTAATGGACATACTCACACATTTAAAAAATAGTGTATGTATAGTATTATTCATTACAACATTGTTTTTAACAGCAAGACGATGGAAAAAATCTTAAATTTTTATTTGTCTGGGATGGTAAAATAAATTCTGTGCCTTTTTTCTAACGCTAATATGAAACTATAAAAAAGGGAGCTCCTTATGTAGTAAAATGGAAATATCATCAGGATACGTAGTCAGGTTAATAAGTTAAGATGCAGCATACTGTGTATCACACGTTACCATTTGTATTAAGAAGCTTGCTGGCTATGGCGACTCGCTCTTCTATTCTCAGCACTTTGGGTGGCTGAGGTGGGAGAATTGCTTGTGGCCAGGAGTTCCAGACTAGCCTGGACAACATAGTGAGACCTTGGTCTCTACAAAATAACTGAAAAAATAGGTAGGTGTGTTGGCACCCCTCTGCAGTCCTAGCTACTTGGGAGGCTGAGGTGGGAGGATCACTAGAGCCCGGGAGTTCGAGGCTGCAGGTAGATATAATCACACTATTGCACTCTAGCCTGGGCAACAGAGCAAGATCCTGTCTCAAAAAAAAAAAAAAGGAAGTAGCTGAAAAATGAGATGTAATTTTTGCTTGTGTGTGTATGTAACATACAAAAGAAAGTAATAATAGTAGTAGTTACTTGGTTGAAGATTAGATGGATGGTAATTTGAATAATGGGACATGGAAGCCAGAGAGATTTCTTACTCTATCATTTTAGTGTTTGACTTTTAACCATATGATTATAATACATTTTTCAAAAATCCAGTAACTGCTGTGAATACAAATGTTATATTTCTTTATGTTTGGGGATTAGGGGGACAATTCTTAATGAATCTGAGTGAGATTCAATGACAACTCTGAAACACATCCTAAATCTTTTGACTTTTACCTTTTTTGCTATGAAGTTTCCTAGTGCCTCATTCTAAACTTTACTTAATGGAAATGATTACTTTTTACCATAAATATTTTTGATAATTTTCGCTTGAAGTGTCAACTATTTCTGAGATGTGAGTTTTGTCTCTGTGCATTAATTGCTTCTCCAGAAATTATGTTCAAAAGCTTGAAAACAATTGTTTCAATAGCTTAAATGGTAATAAAATTGCTCTTTTAGGTGCTATGACTATGTTATAACTGTATTTATAGTGTTTATATTAAATGGATATAATCAACATTGTCATAGGTCAACTATGAATATGTGAAATCTGAGACAGACAAATTTATTTTTTGATTATGTTCCTAAAGTGACCCATGAACTAGAAAAGTTCTTTTTAAGATTGAACTGAGGTTTTGCAGAAGCACGTGTAGAAACGAGAAAAGAAAGACGCACACACGCAGTTGCCTGGTTGGCCAACTCCTGGTGTTAGAAAGAGACACACATATGGCAGATTGATCACCAGCAACCCATGTAGAATTGCCAGCTAAGTCTCGAGGTAATGATTTCTAATTTTCCTTGTGATTTTTTTGATGCATTGATTATTTAAGAGCATGTTTGTTATTTAATTTGCACATATTTATGAGTTCCTCAAACTTTCTGCTGTCACTGATTTCTATTCCATTGTGGCTGAAGAATAAACTTTGCATGGCTTCAGACCTTTTACATTGACTGATGCTTGTAAGAATTCTTGTGTGTTCTATTCTGGAGACTGTCGCATGTGTGCTTGAGAAGAATCGTCTTCTGCTGCAGGGTGGAGGGTTCTATAGACGTCTGTTAGGTTTACCTGGTTTATAGTGTTGTTCAAATAAACTATTTCCTTACTAATTTCTGTCTAGCTGTTCTACCTATTATTAGAAAGCAATAACAAGTATTATTAAGCAACTGTTCTGTTACAGACATTAAACTAAATTTGAGATCTATTATTTCTATGTATATGTCTCAAAAGTAATGACAACAAAGAATATAGCATTTCAAAAATATTTTAAAAGTAAGTACCTATGTACATGAACTATATCCCATTATGAACCATTTAAAGGACCAAAGTAAATATATCAAAGCTCTGAAAATATTGTATAAAGTAGAAATCACAGCACCTTAATTTAGGAACAGCTAGAAACCTGCCTGCTCTGCCGTAGCTGTTGGATGGATGGTCACAGGTGCTGTCCATTCCCAGTACAGGTTAAATAATGAGGAGAGCCATTGCTTCACATGTTCTGCTGCTTTTTTCCCCATTCACAAGTCTTTTCTGTATTAAACAACTCAGGATAGCTACTTTGGGTTGATATATTATCATATTACAGATGTTTGTTACTATTTGTTCTCTAGTATTTGTGATTTTTACAAGACAGAATTCTATTTGTAGGTAAGAATTCCGTAATGTGAATGGGGAACACTATGTATTTACCAAAATCTGTTTCATTCTGGGATTATTTCTATAACAATTGTCCTCTTGGACGATTTGTATACCAATTGGTCTAGGGTCTCTACTCTTTAAAAATTATTGATGGTCCTTAAAATGCTATTGTTTATATGTATTGGAATCGATTGTATTGGAAATTATAAATTAAAAATTTTATTAATTCATTTTAAAATAATAAATATACCATGTTAATGTAAATAACAATTTTTCATGAGAAATACATTTATCAAAACAGAAAACATATGAGAAAAGTGACATTGTTTTATGTTTGCAAATTTCTTTGCATATCTGAATTAACAGAAGATAGCTTGTTTCTATTAATATAGTCAATCTGCTGCAATCTGTGGTGTTGGTTGAAGTATATGAAAGCAAATGCCCTCACACAGATATGTAGTTGGAAAATACAGTAGGATTTTAAAAGCATTTTTATTGTAGCTAGTAATTGGAGCTACAATTGTAGACATTTTTCTTCCATTCTAGATCAAAACTGGGTAAGAGGCAATTTCTTAAAGGTTAGCTGCAATGAACTTTACATACATGATGACACTGAAGTCCATTGATCTATCTTGTATTTGGATACATCTTTTATCCACGCATGATTTTTGTTACGTGATGATTTGGTCATTTGGAAAACATTGGTTCACTGGCTTATGCAAATCTTCCTTTAAGTGTTAGAAATGTAAAAGCTTGGCTTGGCACAGTGGCTCATGCCTGTAATCCCAGCATTTTGGGAGGCCGAGGCAGGTGGGTCACTAGAGGTCAGGAATTCAAAACGAGCCTGGCCAACATGGATAAATTTGGTCTCTACTAAAAATAGAAAAAATTAGCTGGACATGGTGGCATGTGCCTGTAACCCCAGCTACTTGGGAGGCTGAGGCAGGAGAATTGCTTGGTAGGGAGGTTGCAGTGAGCCCTGATCACACCACTGCACTCCAGCCTGGGTGACAGAGTGAGACTACATCGCAAAACAAAACAAAACAAAACAAAAGTAAAAGCTTGAGGCACTTAGATTTTCACAAACTTTAGGTCAATTTTAAAAACCGGGAAGCCACCAAAGAAAGCAGAAAACATAATGTCCAAGTCAGACTGGGCCTCAAAGATGAATGCAAGGGGGTATCTGTGAATAGGCAGAGCCAAGTGACAGATAATAATGGACTATGAAGATTCTTCTCCAAAACAAAACCTGGAGCTAATCAGGGAAACTCTGCCAAACCAGGAGACGGTAGCTACCCATCAAGGCTCATGGGTGTATGGACCTGTGTGCAATGATCTTGCATACTCTGAGGGAGAGGGTTTACTGAGGTTGCCCAGCCTTTGCTCCCCCACATCTATTGCACATGTATGTGATGACTACATGACTTGCATTGCAAACTAATGTCACCAGCCCATGAAGGGCCACATCTGTACCAGAAGGTGAATGAGGTTGTGTATTATGTGCATTATTTTGAAACTTGAGCTAGTGTGGTACTTAGATGGAACCTGAAGTGCCTTTCTTGGATAAGAGCAAGTGATTTTTCTGTTTACGTGAAAAAATGAAATGGATACTTGGGCACAAGCAGAGTGGTCTATGGCAGAGACAGTGATGTGCTCCTCCCATTTTGTTTCCTTTCCCCTGCAGACAGCGGAGCTATATTTCTGTCATTTTCAGGGCTCTTAGGTGGCTCCAGTGAACCAGCCTCCCAGGGGTGACTTCTCCCCTTCTGTCTGATTCATATAGAAGATGAGTCTTAGACATCCCCAGACGCTCAAGTGGTTTATTCTGGCAGTATTCTTAAGAGTCAGATAGTGGGGGCAGGCTGAGACCTGGGCCGGTCTCAGACAGAGGTCAGGTGACGGTCTGGCTGAGAGGATCTCCATCTGGACACTATTCTCAGAGTAAGGAGGCTTGTCCACCCTTTTTGTAACTGTATTCAGTCTTGGTCAGTTACCACGTATTTCTTTATGAAAACTAATCTATTTTTGCACGAATAAGCTTTGGTTTTAAGACTTAAGAGAGTTCAATCTCTGCTGAATTGGCTCTACCTTCTGGAAATCCCCTGGCCAGGGTTAAAAATTCCAAGGTCAGGTTATATCTTCCTGTTAAGTGATGTGTAGTATTGGCCCTGCCCTGGGAAATGTTAGGTGGGCCTTATGGCTATCATTAATCCTATAGCCACTGTATGTCTCTTATGACAATTTCCAGCATTTCGTGAAGTCCACTGGGGTCATTGAACACTGACCATGTGAAAGGGTTGTTTCACAATCAGGAATGTTAATATCGACCCCAACCAGAGTGAGAAATAATATTCTATTGTGTAAAATAACCGGTTTGTTGGTTGCTTTTGTTGTGCTGTAACGCTGGTCTTATTTGGCTGATGTTGCTAATTCAATGCTGTTTCACATTTTAAATCTCACGATATGCTTATTTAATAGTTTCTGTGAGTCGTATGACTCCCAATTTGGTAGCAAAATTCAATGAAAAATATCATCTGAGAGTGTTAATTGATTACTAACTTAATGAAACCTAGAGTATGACAAGGTACCAAAAAACCCAGTGAAAAGGTCCTTCTGAGACCATGATGGAGTAAGAGGCAGTGCTAATTAGTCCATCAAAAGCATTCAAAGGTAAGAGAATTTGTAGCAGCAACAGCAGCATCAACAACAATGAACAAAATATAGTCTTTTCTTAATAAGACAATTCATCTGAAATGGTCAAGTGAATAATGTTTAGAGGCACAAAGAAAATCTTCCCCTTAAAAATATTTGTTTCATAAAATAAGATTATAGAGTGTTTGGTATTTATTCTCAATTTGATTAGAGAGTATTTCATGCATTAAACAAATAGGCAGAGACAGAAAGAGAATGCAGTGAAAAGAAGACCTTAACGAACTAAATAAATTAGATTTGGAAACAATTAAAGAGTTAGAATTAAACCTCCAGAAAAATTAATCTGTGACATTTAAGGTAAAATTAAGAAACACAGTGAATCAAAGCAATTTTAGAAAATATAATGAAACAAAAAATAGTATAAATAACTTAATCTAGGAAAGAAAGTGTTGATGGAAAGAGAAAAGAAAGGAAATAAGTGAGAACATATTATGCAAGGTAAACTAGGAGAAAATATCCAGAAATAAACAAAGAAATGAACATCTAGAATTGCCTACTAATGTAACTGATCAATTCCTGTGACAACTGCAAAAAATTGTATACAATTAAGAAACATTGTTTTCAACAAAATGAATGAAGAAACTGTGACATAGTTATACAATGAAAAGTCATAAAGTGCTAGATATAAATGAATTACACTCTGAGAACATGGATCAACCCCACATACATAATATTGAGTGAAGGAAGCAGACATAAAAATATGTATTTCATAATCTCATTTACATGAAGGCTATTTATGATAATAGGATTTCTTTATTTTTGCATTTTTATATGTGAATATATTTTAGAATTTTTAATACTAATGCCCTTAATAAATGGCATACATTAATATTATTGCCAATTATCAAGATATCATTACTTTTTTGATTTACCTTTCCCTTACGGACTTCTCAGAATAGATGTAGCATGTTGAAGGCACTGAATTAGTGATAGGAGGATTTAAGTACTAGATCTCTGTTGAATACAATGTAAAATCATGGGGAAGCCATACAGCTTCTTTGCAGATTGGCTTTCTCATTGGCATAGAACAAGGGCATCTAACTATGGGCCAACATAGTTGCAACTCTACAATTCGACACAAAGGATAACAATGACATCTTTTCCTTTTGTAATTTGAAAGACAATAATCTGATCCTTCACTTCATGAATGTAACTATTTCACCATTTTTCATAGGTGGAAACTATTCTTACAGGGCTTTAGGATAAATTATGATATAACCATAATCTGTCAGTAACAAGCAAACTTGAACATCAAGCAGATCATTCAAATAATACACATTTGTAAATATAAATCCCAGTTAGCTTTATGCCTGATGGTCTTTTCTATAATGAAATGTATACTTTTATAAAGCAAATAGGAGCTGGAGCAGCTGCAAGCTCGGTGCTTGCCAATTTGTCAGTTGTTTGAAAACTGTACAAATTATTAGCACTTGTACTATATTTGGATACTTGGAAGCCATTTTTGCAAAAAATAGGAAGCAATTTTATCCTAACATGGATTTTAAAACAAGCATATTGGCTAGGAAGGCACACACTGGGCAGAGGTTTACATCAAACTGACACTTCAAACAAAGAGTATCACGGGGAAACGTGATGCCACTTGCCTCTTGGAAACTATGACCAGGCTTTGACCTTAGAGACGCAAAAGGAAATTTTCTCTCCTTCTGCAATTGGCTGTATAAGTGCGTGGCCTGGATAAGCAAATACTCAGAAAGAGAGAATTCCTCTGGCATTGAATGAGTTATGTGCTTGTTGTATACAGTTTTAAAACCATAGAAGTTATAAAGAAAAAAAATCAGCCATGTTCTCATCTTTCCAGGTTAGAGTATCATTTGTTTTCACAAAATCATAATCCTTCAGCATATGAATTTTCCATCTTGCTTTCTTCACTTAACATTCCATCATATGAATCTTTCTACATAATTTCTTGCCTTTAAAAATACAGTTAATTACATTTTGTGATTGCACATTATAGATTCACAATGATTTTTTAACCATTATTCTATATTGGAGATCTACATCTTTGCTCTTGTTTATAAAAATGTGGCAAATATGTAAATCTGATAAATTGCTTAAAGTATTTTTTGGCTATAAGCAAAATAAATTATTGGGTGACAGGGTGTCTTAATTTTCAAGGTTCTTCAGAAAACCAAATACCGTATGTTCTCACATATAAGTGGGTGCTAAATGATGAGAACACATGGACTTATAGAGGGGAACTACACACACTGGGGTTTATCAGAGGGTGGAGGCTGGGAGGTGAGAGAGGATCAGGAAAAACAACTAGGCTTAATACCTGGCTGATGAAATAACCTGTACAAGAAACTCATGACACAAGTTTACTTATGTAACAAACCTGCACATGTACCCCTGAACTTAAAATAAAGTAAAAAAAAAATTGTAGAACAGCTCCTGAAAAAAATTTTAAAGATTCTTGAAGCATATTTTGAAGTTGCTTTCCAGAAAATTTTTTATTGATTTTATGTTCCCAACAGATGTTGTAAATTTTTAACTTTTTGAGTTAAATTATTAAATTGATATGGATTCATACAATTATTTGTAAGGTTCTTTGACACCCTGACCCTAACAAAGACTGGAAGGAATTCTTTCTTATAGTCATATTTCCCTCCGTTATCCTAGGGAGTGAGAAGTCATAGGATGACCAGGTGTGCATGAGTACATTTGAGGACAAACAGAGTTCGCTGGTCAAAGCAGCTTTGAGAGCCA
Organism: Sapajus apella; assembly: GCF_009761245.1. Lineage (NCBI taxonomy): Eukaryota > Metazoa > Chordata > Mammalia > Primates > Cebidae > Sapajus > Sapajus apella. Next base: position 5,690,455 of record NW_022436994.1, read on the forward strand.
GGATTTGCTGGAAGTAATGGGGACTTCCTGTTTCTAGGGGGAGCAGATCATAAGGATCTATTTGTCTATGGATTAAAATATTTACTTCTCCAGAAATATTTTAAAGAAATTAAAGGGTATCCTTTTCTGGAAAGTTCATAATGCCTGCTTTATTGTAGGAAGATATAACAAATAATGCTTAAAATAGTTCATCATATCATTACATGATATAAAGACATAAATCAAGTCATCCTTTACATTCTTTTTATAGGATCTTCTCTGGACTTGTTGTATGTCCTGATTTCTATTTTATATAATAGATTTTTTTTTTTTTTGGAGAGGGGGACTTCTCTCATTTATTGTGCCCTTGTTGAAATCTAGCACCCAGCCCCTGAGCAAACACTCATGAAAATTTGTTGAATGGAGCAATGAATGCATCAATGTGTGTACGCGAGTTTTATGTGTGAGAAACTAGTTACCAGATTTATCATCAGGATGCTTAATCAGTTGATTAGATCCTTCTTGGTTCTTCCCTCCCAAGTTATTCAAACAGTTTGATGATACTTGAACAGTTGGGTGATCTAATTCATATTCTACTGCTTTTTCCCAGTCATTCTTAGTGTTGGGTTGACAAAGTCTTCAACTGATGGAGTGGTTTTAATGCTTGAAATCCAAGGGCTAAAGTAATTAAAGCAAACAAAACAGGGACACAAAAAACGTTTTCTAACTTTTAAACTTTGTAAAAAAGATAATAAATACAATCAATTAACTTATGCTATCACTTTTATTTCACAGGATAGGTGTCATTTTAACAATTCCAACTAAGAAGAATTTACCCTTTGGAATTCTTCTGGAGCTGATTGTATATCTAACAAATACTTATTTGTTTGGTTTGAATAATCTTTTTTTTTAAGTTTTGAAGATAAAATGTTTATTTTTTCAAAGAAAAATGGCAATAGCCAATTGGAAATCTACTTAATTTTTCAACTGCAATTTTGTTTTCATTAAATGGAGAAGTGACTTACTGACTTACTGTTTTAAATGGCTCCTTCCCCTTCTCATCTGAAGTTTATTGCCTACTTGTGCTGAATCCTTCCAAAGCGATCATTCCACTGTGTACCTCAAGCTCTGGTCTTGTTTCTTTTACCAAAAAATGCAAAAGGTAATTTCATAATGTTGTATGTGGTTGACAATTGTTAAAAATAGAAAAAAAAAATTGGAATAGGCAATTAAGTTGAATTTTTTTCAAATCCACACAAATGAGCTTGGTTGCAACAGAAATCCATGCCTGTGATCCTGTTAATCTGATCCAGTTCCATGAGTCTTTGCAATTTGTATTTTTTATCCTGGCCACATTATGATTTTAAGAATATTAACTCAAATGTAAAGAAAATAATTTCATGTCAAAATATCTTGTGTGTTGTTAGACTGCGGACACATTGACATTTGGGAACTGATAGCAAGAATTCCCTCCTTCTCAGTTTGAAATTCCTCCCTTAGTGTCTGTGCAGTAGGTCCTTAGCATGGGTGGTAACCCCTTTGTGCTGGGAGAAGCATTTCCACGTTGAACGTATTTGGGACCTTCAATATTTGGTAGAGTTGGAGCCTGTATCTCTTTTGCTCTGCAACCGTTTTAGGAGAAACTCCTGAGATATCTTCCTGTAAATTTGAAATAGAGTGAGCTATCCATAAGCTTATAAAATGAATGGTATATAGTAGTTTATAATAGAAAGGAAGAGCTCTTGCCTCCTTCCTCCTGACATACTTTCTCTCAATTTATGGGCTTTTTTTTTTGAGACAGAGTTTCACTCTTGTTTCCCAGGCTGGAGTGCAATGGCACAATCTCGGCTCACCGCAACCTCTGCCTCATGGATTCAAGCAATTCTCCTGTCTCAACCTCCCAAGTAGCTGGGATTACAGGCATGCACCACCACGCCCTGTTAATTTTATATTTTTAGTAGAGACGAGTTTTCTCCATGTTGGTCAGGATGGTCTCGAACTCCTGACCTCAGGTGATCCGCCTACCTAGGCTTCCCAAAGTGCTGGGATTACAGGCGTGAGGCACGCCGCCTGGCCTGGGCTTATTTCTTTAAACCCATTGTTCAAATTCTTCTGGGAACCGATTCTATTTCAACTAAGTATTTTGTTTAATTATTGATTAATTGATTGGCTTTGTACTTATATAGTGACCTCCTGCCAAGGCCTCAAGCCCCTTAAAGTATCTTCAAGTGACTTAGAAAAGGCTAGGGCCTGCTTGCACAGCTTAGTAATCAGAGGGGGGCTGGACTTAGCCCCACTAACTGATGATCTCTGTACAAGTCACAGTCACAGTGGCTATGTGTGGCACCCCCACTACAGGTTGTGCTGAACAAGGAATGGGCCTTTCTTTCTTCAGTCCCTCCTGGTCCTTGTCTTGGGTTTCCTCTGACTATGACTCAGGCTTGCACTTGGTTGTACTTGACACCTCTTGCCAGCAATTCCTGATCTTGGCCCACCGGCTCTGTTTAAGTCATCATGCCAAGGTCAGGAGAACCCAATCCTTCCAGAGTGTTTCAACTTAGCATGCACCCTATTTTGACTTTAGAACAAAGTCATACATACAACTAACCCAAAGAAATACTTTCTTTAAACAGACAAATGCCTAAAATCCTCTTGGCATATGACTTCCAGGAAGTAAGTTGCATTGAATCAGATTTTGCTATAGGCACTGACACATTCGAGTTATAAATTTTGTCAGGTTTTGGTACGGGTATTAGAATAAAATTGTAGTTTTTGTTGCTCAGGTTTAATTTATAACTCAAGAACAGAAGCTGTTGCATCGGATTAAAAGGTATTAGCAAGAGCTCAGCAGACGTTACAAATAAGGTCTGCCATCTTCTATAGAGTTTAAAATGTTCTCTGATCTGGCCCCAAACAAAATCATAGAGGGTTATATTATTGACAAAGAAAATGAAACACTAAAGTTGATATAAGGATGAAGATCAATGGGTCATGAAAACAGCTTTTCAGAGTATTTAATTAGTTTGATAGGAACCATCCACAAATCTCTAAATTTTTATCAGGGAGGAAAAAAATACAACGTATTCCTTTGTTTACCATGGTATTTGAAAGCAGAAGAAAGATAGAGTTCACTTAGATTGCCTTAATACCTTTATTTTCTAACATTACAACAGACAATCTCATGTGTATCCAAAACAATAGTCGCCGACACATGTGCACTAATGTTTGCCAGGTGTTCTTCTAAACTTTTATATGTATTGGTTCATTTAATAAATTCAGCTTAGCCAGATCATAAGAAAATTAGAATCTGAAGTCCTTATTACTATCTTTCAGGATTGCATGGTATTTTGAATCCCTGCTTCTCCTTAGTGCCTGAGAAATGGAAAATTAGGGTGTGGAGACACCTTTTTTGTAGCTTTTATGGGTTGCATAGTATCCCTCATGTGTGTTACACATCAGTTTTCCTCCTAATTCTCCTCTGTTTGCACATGGCCAGAGACGACCCGCCCATACTTGGCTTCATAGGAGAGTTCAGCTCCTTGAGAGTGGAATCTGAGCACTCTAGCCCACTCTCTGGGTTGATCTGAGTCAGATATCTCCCCTGGGTCCAGTAGGCTGTGGTGACATCGGCACAAGTCATGAGGTACAAACGTTATCAGAGACCATCCTGAAGTGATTTCAGACTTGGAGAATGGACTGTCATTGTCCCAGATCACATCCAGGAGCCTTGAAGAATGGGGCCTCTGCAAGAACAGGTGGGCTGGGTCCTCTTGGTAGGTTTTGCAGCCCACGTCTGCCAGGATGGTGTGTGGCAATGGTAAGCCAGCCAAGGCCAGGGGTGGAGCCTCCGTCCGCTGCCAGGAGGCTGGCTGCAGATGGCTGAAGATTCTTCCAGAAGTGTCTGGGGATCCCCCCATCATCCCTGTTGGAGTTGATTCCTAACTGTTCCTCACTGTTCACGTGTCTCTTTCCTCTGCCCCTCGGACAGAATTACCCTTCATAAATATACATTGATCCTATGGATTTGCTATTAAAACTTCACTCACGGATCCCTCGGCTTGCAGCAGCGGCGTTTACGGGGTGCCAGGTACACTGGTCAGGGTGACCCTTTTGAGAGCTGGGAGGAGGGGGCTGTAGGTGCCGCCGCTAGAGGGCAGGAAGCGCCATCGCGGCGCCTTAGCCCTGGGCTCCGGCACTGGGGAGCTGGAGTCGCCGCGGGAAACCGAGGGAGGGCGGCCTCGGGAATTCTCACCGCGGCGCCTCCCCTCCAGCCGCGGCCGCCTTCTGCTTCTGCTCGCGTCCCGTCAGGCCTAATATTCTCTCCCGGACTAGACACCCTTTCCTGAAAGTCCCTGTCATCCCCCCCTTGTGGATGTTCTTTTCTGTGTGGCCTAAGATGCTCTTGCACGCCCTCGGTCCCAGCCTGCGCCCACTGGTCCTGATGAGTCCCAGCTCGTTTCCCGCCGCAGCTTCCCTTTTCCCACGCGGCTGCTCCTGCTGGCTTCTCTGCACCGGACAGGGGTTGATGGCAGCGCTCAGCGCGGCACAGCGAGGCCTCTGTCCGTCCACCTCACCGCGGACTCCTGCAAGGGGGTGAGCATCTCTCTTCTTCGTGCCTTCCGCAGGCTGGGCTCGGCCTTCCTGGGCGCACGTCTCTGCGGAGACTCAGAAGCCTGAGTGCTGGGATCCCAGGTGCGCGGCCATCCTCTCCGTCCTCCACCGCCCCTCCTCACGCTCCTTGATGGATCCCCGGGCCGACGCTTCCTTCAGCTCCTGTGTTCATTCCTGATTCCAGGCTGTGGTGATGTCTGGAGATGCCGAGCGGCTCTGGGACTTTGGAAACGCTCCTGGAACATCTCCACTTAGCATTTTCACACCATCAGGATGATCTGTCAGCACTGTTACCTCCACCACAGGGTGACGAGGTGACCTGACTTGCCCGGAACTTTCCTGATCAGACTGAGGAAACCTCTCAGGCCTGGGCAAACCGGTGTGTTCAGTGTCCCTGAATTAGAACCTGGGTTCCTCCATGGCAGGGTTCTAAGTGTTGTATCTTTTAATCCCTGTCAAGTAGTATGGCACTGGAACAGAGGAAATGGCTCAGTAAATGTTTGCTGAGTGAATGAATGAATGGATTAATTGCAAAAGGCTGAACAACAGCTAGGGAAAAAACAAACAAACAAGATTCAAGCTGCTGATTAGATGGCGCTGACGATGGGGGTAGGCTTTCCCAGCAGCCCTCCTGGCGCAGCTGCAGCCAAAGCCTTAACCTAGAAGCATGCATTTCAATGCTAATGCTTCCTGGTGCTGTATGATTCCCAGGGAAGAGCAAACAGTGGTGCTGAGTAAGCTTCCCACTTTTGTGTCTATTGCATTTTAAGTAGGAAGCCAGGAACAGAGGCAGGATGCTCTGAGGACATGAGCTAAGCCTGCTTCTAGCTCTCAGCTGGCTGTTACTCACTTCTTGCCTTGATATTGATTTCATTTATTTTACGCCCAGATTTGTGGCAATACAGTTTCAACAGGTAGTATACTATTCAGCCATGGTCCCTGCAACCATAAAAAATGTCTATTTCATTGTCGATTCTCCCAGGCTTATAGTTTGGGGCTATCGATGATGTGGTGTGTTATGTGAGGGGGTTGAAGATCATTCCTTACAATGCTTGGACCCAGCTGCACGCCGGTTTTTTTTTATTTCAAACGGTTGCCAGATTAACAATTATCTACTTGAGCCTATTCTGGGCAAGGAATTGACTTTGGCTAGATGCTCTCCCTGAGAAACCAAGCTTAAGGGCTCCTGACCCAGGACAGGTTAGGGGTGGGAGACACCCAGATCCAGGAGGTCATATGAGAGGAACAAACCTCAGTGACGATATGAATCTGAGGGTACTGGGCAGTTAGGGGATGGAGACAGGGGGCGCCAGAGGAAAATTAGGGAAATATTGCAAGTCTGAAGTTTTAAGTCAGGGTCGGAAACAGCACCTTGTGAAATTCCCCAATGACCCAAAAGAGAAAATCTAAAGCTGCCTGTTTATTCTTGGGCAGGAAGGCGGCCAGTGTGGACCAGTGCAGCCTGGCTGCTCTCTACCTCTCCTTATCGCTGGGAAGATCTGTTCACCAGACCAACCTGGCGCAGTGGCTTAGGTAACCCTCCAATGTGAGTCCTGCCTTAGACCCTTCCACAAATGATTTAATACAGGTATTGATTGACTTACGACCTATGCAACTCACGACCATTCGACTTTATGACCACAATCGCTAGCCACGACTGCTCCGCGTCTGGCAGCGCAAATGTTGCCCAGCTGGGCGTACGACAATGTGGACCAGCTTCCGGCAGCACTACCATCTCCGCGTGCACCATTTCAGCTATTATCCCAGACTCGGTACAGCAATTTGTGTTTTGTGTCTTGGATATTTTTCATCAAACCCCTCCCAATAAACTTCTTATACATTTCAAAGCAATGGACCCAAACATCGAACGATTTGCAAGGATTGAACAGATGGCGCAGGATGTGTTTCCTCCATATCGTGAAATTTATGAAGAAAAAAAGAAACATACAATTCAGACAAAGCTCACCATGTTTATGAAAAAACCAACTACGGTAACCACAACTGCTGCCTCAGATGACAACATCAACAATCCGCAGCCAAGCACCGGCGGCCAATAAAATGTTTCGTACATGTTTATATATTTTGATATGTTTTGCAATTGGGAAGATGTTTCCTATGGTATTTTTTACACCTGTATTTTGTATTTTTGTATGCACCTGTATTTTGTAATTTTGTACGTTTTGCAAATATTAAACCAGTTGTACTGGTAATGCAGTGTTTTACTTAAACCTGACGAATGTAAAAATAAGAAACAAAATGATGTAGAGATGATACAAATGGCATAAAATGAACAAAGAAAATTATGATATATAACAATAATGAAAGAAAATTAGGATAAAATATGACTTAAAGATTTTTATAACATCATTTCACAGTACTGCACATATAGCCAACTCAACTTACGACCAAACCGTGTTACGACCGGTCTGTCGGAACCAATCGTGGTCGTAAGTTGAGCACTAGCTGTATCATGAAGCCTCAGTTTCATCATCTATAAAATTAGGTGAGGATCAGGACGTCCTGGGCAGCTTGGAGGATCCTTAAGCGAAACAATTTAGAAAGGCAGTAAAGGACTAGCTTGGTGATAGTTGTGTGTTGTCATTCATTTGAGAACCTCTTTGGATGACTTCAATCAGGTTTGGCACACAATGAAATGTGAGCCTGTGAAGAAGCCTCGTAATATACACTTGTGCCTTCAGGGAGCTCCCTGCAGAGGTATAGTTCCCTGTGATCAAGGGCTTGCAATCCAGTAGTCACAGTAGGAAAAATACTTAAGTAACCACAGTGAAAACTAAAACCTGCAAAGTGCTAATAGCTAGAAATACAGCTGAAAAGACATTGAGTTTCAAAGGAGGGAGAGATTTGTTGTTTGTTCTATTTCCCAGGCTGAGATGTCTCCACAGAAGTCTGTGGGGTGTCTAGAGAGGTCATAATTGGACCAGTGGCTCTCAACTTGGCTGCCATATGTGGGGATTGTTAGATATTAAAGATAGTTGGTTACACCTCCAACCTACTGGTCTGGGGTGGGGCAGGGCCATATGCATAACACAGAGCTCTACACAGCTCTCATGCCCATCAGGAGCATACGTGTGGGCCTGACACACAGAGAGGTTGGGTTTTGGTGCACAAAACTAGAAGTTATAGAAAATAAGGAATTGTATTTGAGGCCGTATTGCAGCTTGCTCTGAAGACTATGTAAAGAGGTTTGGACGTGTGTGGATGGATTTTGCACAGCAGAGTTGCACTGCTCGACCTAAACTTTACCAAGCCCCTCCTAGATGCAGAGGGTACATGTTTAGAGGCTGCAGAGGTGTTCCAGGTAAGATAGGAAAATGTCTTATTTTAGTGAGTGGGATCATATGGGACCAGAGGTGGGAAACAGGCATCCTTCTGGAGAGGCAGTTTGAGATTCTTATGTGTTCATTCACCTTATAAACATTACTGTGCACTGTGCTATCAGCAGGCACTGCACTTTCAGTGAAGAAGCGACAGCAACTGCCTTCATGAAGCTTACCCTGTGTTAACTTACTATTTGGTATAAAAAATTGTCATACATGTGTTGGTTTCAAACAATACAAATTTATGATCTTATAGTCCTGGAGGTTAGAAGTCTGAAATAGGTCATACAAGGCCAAGATCAAGGTGCGGGCAGGGCTGCACCCTTCTGGAGGCTCCAGGGAAGGACTGATAACTTTCTTTTTTCCGGCTTCCAGAGCCTGTCTGTAGGGCTGGCTTGTGGTCCCTGCCTCTGTCTTCAAGGCCGGCAGTGGGAGTTGAGCCTCACAACACGTCTCTCCAGTGTTGACTCCTCTGTCTCTCACATGCACATTTAAAGGATGCCTGACATTCCACTGGCTTTCCTTAGATGATACCGGGCAATTTTCTTATCTTAAAGTCAACAGGTTACTAACCTTATTGCATTTGCAAACTTAATTTTCCCTTACCATGTATTCTCATACGTTCGCAGATTCTGAGGATAATGGATATGCATCTCTAAGGAGGTGCTCTTCTGCCCATCATACACTGTGCTGAGGGAAGCCAGATGACAAGAAGAACAGGTAGGTGAATTGCATGCATTTCTGTGTATACATGCATTTGTATATATATAACTTCACATCAATAAATACATATTGACTGAAGCAAAGAAAATGATGTGATGGAGAATAAAATGGGAGACTTAATACAAATCTATTGGAAGAGGTGCTATGTGTGCTGAGCCACGGCAGGGCCATGTGTGCTTTCTGTAAATGCACAGAGCTAAGCCTGGGGGCCCAGCACTGCATGGATGAGTACTCCTGGGCTAGAGACATAGATCCTTTGCTCCTCCAATTTCTCTTCTCTAAGAAAACAGCTTCATGGTTTATACTCATAAGATTGTTTTCAGAATTGAATGATGTAAATGATGTAAGAATTTTTACAAAACATCTTGTATCACTGATGATTCCCCAATGCTTAGAATGGTTTCTTCACATAGAAGGCCCTCAAGAAACACTTGTCGAATCAAAAAATTCATTTTGAGTTTTGTGTTGGTGCAGCAGGGACATTATTTTTAGAAACATTTTTAGACCTATTTCTATATTCTGATTATTTTTGCCTTGGAGACCTCACTCTGATTAAAGCAATGAGTTTTGGTGCTTTAGAGAGAAAAGACATACCTGCTAAATCAGTAAACTCGCTTCTCCAGTTTGACTGTCAAAATAGATTTTTTTTTGTTTAAATCTATATCAAGGTAATAAGAATTGTAAATCACACTTTGTGAGGACAAACAGGAGCTTCAGTAAAAGCAAGAGTGAGAGAGAGAAAGAGAGACAGAACTTTCTGAGGCCTTTTAGAATACCAGGAACCAAACCTGGAAGCAGCGCATTATGGCATTCCTGTTCCTTCCAGAAACATGGAGTGGACACCTGCACCTATGCCAGCAGGAAAGTGAGCTGTGCAGTCAGTGGGAAGAAGGGGGTAAGAAGAGAAGAAAGAGAAGGGGGAGCAGCACACAATGTAGGGCCAGGAGACTCTGAAAACCAACCCCTTCAAGCCTTGGAAGGTGGTTTAGAGGAAGGAGACAGAACAATCCTGAAGGATTGATGTTTTTCCCACTCCTTGGGGCTTGTGCCTTGAAATGGGGTTTCCCAAAAGATATTGACGGATATTGCATGTGAGAACACCAGGAGCATAGCTTCGTTTGCTGGATATGCAGTCGTGTAGGGCAGTGACTCTGAAACTTGAGTATACATCAGAATCTCCGTGAATGAACTTCAAGAGTTTTAAGACTACAGATCACTGGACCACCGCCCCACCCATAGTTTCTTCTTTGGTAGATCTGGGGAGAAGAATTTGTTCTTCTGAAAGTTTCTTGGGTGATGCTGGTGTTGGTGGTCTGGGGACCATACTAAAAGAATTATTGCTCTACGGGAAGACCTCTGCCGTATGCAGGACAAGGATAAGTCAACAACTTTGGAAGCAGGGGACAAGAGAATTTTTTGGCACCATTTCTGTATCCTCTTGGTCTTTCTATGTCATAAAAAGAAATTGGAAATTCCTCTCAATTCACTTAGAGATGCTGAGAATACAGTGGACCAAACAAGCTTAGGGTTAGGATTAAGATAACCCTGAAGGCAGAGAATTTGAGAATGAATGTTGGAGGTAGGCACTTCCGGAATGAGTTCTGCTCTGGGGAGGGAGTAGGAATCTAAGTGAGGGGATATTTTCACTGAAGAAGCTAAGATTTAGCTAAGAAAAATTTTTTAATTTTGTAAATGAGTCTAGGTTTCTTGGTTGGTACTCACATCTATTTTACTTTACTGATTTATTTTCTGCTCACACTCTCGTGGATGGGAAACTAAGTAAAAGATGGACTGTAAATGAATTTTGAAAGCAGTATTTTTTTTTTCTCGACATATAGTTAGAATATAATGTCTGTAAATCTGAGATCTTACTACTTTTGTTCACTTGTTACTATCTGCATCTGTCCATTCAATTGTAAGCTCTTTAAAACAAGGACCTTGCATGTCTTGCTGATTCAAGCAAGTACTCGATGGATATTTAATAAATGAATAAATAGAAAAAAAGGATCAATGTGTAGTAGAAATGGTCAATAATGATATGAGGAAAAATAAAGAAAGAGTACATAGCCATTAAATTATTTTCCAATATATCCAAAGTTATATAGAAATGTTTATATTATAATGTTAACGGTAAGACTCAGAATTCAGTATGTTCTTAATATGCAAAGAGGAACTTCTTTGGGAAAAGCACACCCCATGAAAACAGTTACTCTAGGAAGTGGGTTCATGGGTCATGTTTATTTCTTCTTTATGCTTTTCTGCTTTTGCTAAATTCACCTTTTTAATGTTGGCACAGGGTGGATGAAAAATGCTATGCCAAGTGAGTGCGCATGAATATTGGCCAACATGCCCCTATTAAAGGAACATTATTGTAAATGAAAGTTATTGCTTTAAGGAATGTAGCCATGAGAGCTGCAATGATGAGAGCACAGGGAAATGGGAATGTAATTTAAAAGACCAAGCAAAGCGTGGCTGCACAATACAAGCTAATTCCAGTGATGGCAAATAAAAGAGTCTCGTGTTATTCTCATCAACTCAAGCACTTCCTGCAGCCCTGCCATGCCAGGATGTAGGGAGCTGGCAAGCAAGGTAGATGTCCACAGCAACTTGGTGAAGCCTGCCTCATCCATAGTCATGATCTTTCCATTTCAATCCAAGCAGAGGTGTTTCTTATACACTTAGTGCACAAGGAAATGAAAGAGCATTAAAGAATTCTAATGCTTCCTGCCTTTTCTCAAAGGGTTCATAGGCAGGCCAAGAATATAGATATTATGTAAATGCAGAGGCTGATGTAGATGTGAGTATAGACATATGAATGTAGAAATCAGTGTGGCATATTTGGAGCTGGAGATGATACAAGGTTAATTATATAAATGTAGGTGTAGGTATGGGTTTAGATGATGTTGATATAGATATACAGATGTAGACGTAGGTGTAGGTGTAGATAAAGTTATAGATGTAGGTGTAGGTGTAAATGGTGATGTAGACACTCAGATTTAGATATAGTTGTTGGTGTAGGTGATGTTGATGTAGATATACAGATGCAGGTGTAGGTGTAGAGGATGGTGATGTAGACATTCAGATGTAGATGTAGGTGTAGGTGTAGAGGATGGTGATGTAGACACTCAGATGTCGATATAGTTGTAGGTGTAGGTGTAGGTGATGTTGATGCAGATATACAGATGTAGGTGTAGGTGTAGGTGGTGATGTAGACACTCAGATGTAGATATAGTTGTTGGTGTAGGTGATGTAGATGTAGATATACAGGTGTAGGTGTAGGTGTAGATGATGATGATGATGTAGACACTCAGATGTATATGTAGGTGTAGGCGCAGAGGATGTAGATGTAGACACTTAGATGTAATGTTGGTGTAGGTGTAGAGGATGTAGA
>NW_022436994.1:5702506-5748336 GCF_009761245.1 Sapajus apella
TGTAGACACTTAGATGTAATGTTGGTGTAGGTGTAGAGGATGTAGATGCAGACACTCAGATGTAGATATAGTTGTAGCTGTAGGTGTAGGTGTAGATCTAGGTGTAGGTGATGTTGATGTAGATATACAGATGTAGGTGTAGGTGTAGAGGATGTAGATGTAGACACTCAGATGCAGATGTAGGTGTAGGTATAGAGGATGGTGATGTAGACACTCAGGTGTAGATATAGTTGTAGCTGTAGGTGTAGGGGTAGGTGTAGATCTAGGTGTAGATGCTGGTGACATAGATATACAGATGTAGGTGTAGAGGATGTAGATGCAGACACTCAGATGTAGATGTAGGTGTAGGTGTAGATGATGATTATGTAGACACTTAGATGTAGATGCAGGTGTAGATGATGTTGATGTAGACATACAGATGTAGATGTAGGCAGGTGTTGGTGTAGGTGTAGATGATGTTGATGTAGATATACAGATGTAGGTGTAGGTGTAGAGGATGTAGATGTAGACACTCAGATGTAGATGTAAATGTGTAAGTATAGATGTTGATGACACTCAGATATAGGTGTAGGTGTAGGTGTAGGTACTCAATGATCTGTCTTCTACCAGCTTCTGTGGCTGCTTCTGTCTCTTATTTTTCATGGATTATATATTTTTTGTCTCTTGTGCACATATTATGCTGCTTCACGTCCTATTGCCTTTCCATATGTCATTTCTTCCTCCTGAGAAACTTATTTCTTCCTCTCCAGGTTAGACCCAGTAGTCACACTTTCAGGAAGACTTTCCTGTACTCTTTGGGCAGACGGGTGGGTGCCCTTTCCCATTTCATGGATCATGTGTTTTTTTCTGCCTTAACACTTACCACACAGGAAGGTCATTGCCTTCTGATGAGGACTGGGGTGAGAGAGAGGCTGAAAAGCATAAAAAGGTATTTCTCAAATGGAGGGCCACAATTTTCTAGGCCATTATTAGTCTACTTCTGAGCATAGCTAGGGGTTTTAGTGCCCATGAGTTCGTGTTTATTACTGAGTTGGTGCCAAGGAAGGCTTCTTTCATTGTCACAAGCTAATAGGAAGCTACGGGGTGAAGTAACTAATAAACAAAGTGCTTTCACCTAGCAGAGGCCAGACGGCACCATGGTATGCGGTACTAGCAAAGTTTTGTAGCCACTGAAATAGAGGGAATTGGTGGGAGATTCTGGGGCTCCAGGACACAGATGAGCCGTCCTTAAAGGGATTTTCCTAACGTTATGAGATTTGTGGTTGCAAAATCTCATCCTCTGCCTCATTAACATGCAATTTTAATTTAAGTTCCATTGGTTTCGTGGTTTCCATAGTACCTGAAGATGTATACCACGTTATGAGATATGTATCTTACATGAGAACTGAAGGCATTTGTGCTTGGTTTTAGGTCTTTAGATGTTACCATCACTGCACAGTAAGTTACCCGATGAGGAGGCTGGGGAGCCTCTGCCCTCTCTAATAAAAGGAAGCTTAGGAAACACACACTGAGTGGTTAAACACATGACCTCCAGGGTCTAATTAGTTTCAAATTCTTCTTCCTCTACTTATCCTCTGAAAGGCCTTAGAAACATTTCTTAAACTTTTTGAGCCTCAATGTCCTCATTGTAAAATGGGAAAAATATTGGTATTTTCTTTATATAGTTGTTACACAATTTTATCTTATTTTATGTTTTAAGAAATAAGATCTTGCTCTGTCGCCCAGGCTGGAGTGCAGTGATGCGATCATAGTTCATTACAGCCTGGAACTCCTGAGATCAAGTGATCCTTCCACTTCGGCTTCCCAAGTAGCTGGGATCACCATGCCCAGATGGTTGTTATAGAATTAAGTGAAAGAATTCATGTGAAGTGTTTAGTACAGTGAGTCATGTTGATTGAAAACGAAATTCATGTTATTTGGCAATGTCAGAGCAGATGCTATACTTGTTTAACTCTGTTCCTGTAAACGAAGTCAGGTGCTTGGAATATATGAGGTATATAAATGTTCATTAAAACAAAATCCTCTTCTCCACCACAGTTTCTGAAAAAGGGGCCTCCTACATGGAGGCGTAGACTCACCCTGACTCCTAAGTCAGCTCCTACTGAGACAGAAACTACATTCCCAGCTCTGTCTTTCAGTAATTGGGTCTCTGAATGATGCAGCAGGACCTTTGTGCAGCTCAGAACTCTGAAAACCCAAAATCGCTCCCAGAAGACTCTTCGCTGCCAGTTTGACCTGGGTCTTTTTGTTTAGAAAATGATTCTTTAGTTTTAACAATTGTATCTCAGTCTCTCGCTACATGCCAGCTTGTTAATCCCATCCTTACCCCAGCCTCTTTGTGTTAACCCGAGATTTTTATAGGCTTTTGCATTAATCCCCATACCCCAGTTCCAGCCAGTTTCTTTGCTACATCTGCCAGGACTGTGGCTCCTACCTACGGAGGGCTCTGCAATCTCAGCTTGCTTCCACCAGCCCTCCTCAAAGGGAGTATTCCTAACTTTATCCTAGTCCAGTGGCGTGGCTTGCAGATGATGAATTTACTCCCATGAAACACATTGCTTGGAGCCCCTCCCCTGTGAGCTTCTTGTTACCTGAATGACATCTAGATTCATCCCAACTTGAAGATTCGGCTCAGGTCACCCACCAGAAACGCCTAAGTCAGTCACTGGAACCTGATCAGATGTCTAACATAGGGCCTCATTCTAGCGGCATCTCTTGGGCTGGTCTCTAATTTCCCCATTCTCTTCACCTGCCTAAAGTTTCCTTTAGTATGATGATGGTTTGCCTTAAAGTCTCAAAACAGTAGAGCTCACCACAGATAAGAGTAGTGGGGGAAATCACAGAGTCAGAGTCCTGGAAATAGCCATGCTCATTCAGGGTGAGGTGCAGAGGCAATTTCTCTGGTGACAGGTTCATTATTAGCATGGACAATCAATGGAAAGTTGGACAGAGGCCTCAACAGGTGTCTTGAAAAACAAAAACACATATGTCCACAAAACCTGTGTGGAGATTTTCAACACTGCTGGTAAAGAGAGAAATGAAAATCAGGAACAGGACGATTTAGTATTTTATATTTGTTCAGTAGGTACACATAGAAAATCTGCAAAGGTCAGTTCTGGAGGGGATATGGACACACAGGTTCTCTCATTTCTTGCTGCTGGATTGAGCTTGGTGCCAGTTCCTTGGAAAACTGGTGGGCATTATTTCCTAAAATGAAATACTTAAATACATTGTAACATTTGCAATTCCACTTGGAAGGACTTGAGAGAAACACTTACACATAGCCAATAGAAGACGTGCAACAATGTTCATAGCTTCCCTATTTACAAGAGACAACCTAGAAATAATTGAATGCAAATCAACTGAAGAGTGGACTAATCAGTTGCTGTGTTTTCCCACAATGAAATAATTTTTTATAATCCAAGCCAGTATACTCCAGTGACAGATGAAACTATGGACAAATCCTAGCAAAGCAGTGTAAGTGAAAATCTCCAGGGATTATACATGGTGTCATACCTGATATACACAATTTAAAATAATATGAATAATATTGTTTATGTCTGTGAATTTGGGTGGGGACACAGAGAGAAATCATATCTATCTATCTATCTATCTATGTATTGTTAATCCCATCTTTACCCCAGCCTTTTGTGCTAACCCCAGATTTTTATATGATATATTGATATGTTGATATGGTTTGTCTCTGTCAATTTATAATATACATATAATTCACATATGTATATTACAAAATTGCAATATATGTATATCAAGTCCTCCTAATAAACACCCTCTCCTCCAGACTGGTGCCCTCTTCACTCCCACCAGCACCTGGGACCCACACTGGTTGGCTCCCATAGTGACATGTCTGCAATATGCTCCTCAGCCCTGGGGGCTTGGCAGAGCTGCATCACTCTTGCAAGTGGGGGTTGCCGTGTAAGTTATCTTTGTCCATGTTTGGATGTGGGTTCTAAAGCCCCCTCCCTTCACCCACAACCCCTCCATATGAATTGTACAGAACATTTCTACTGAATTTGAGACTGTCCTTTCCTTAACTTTATATACATTAAACAGATATGAATCGTAAAAATATAAATAGATAAATACATACATACATATATACATATATGCATACATATGTACGATTTGGCTCTGTGTCCCCACCCAAATCTCATATCAAATTGTAATTCCCAGTATTAGAGAAAAAGCCTGGTGGGAGATGATTGAATTATGGGGGTGGACTTCCCCCTTGCTATACTTATGATAGAGTTCTCATGAGGCCTGGTTATTTGAAAATGGGTGGCACCTCCCTCTTCACTCTTTTCCTCTTCCTCTAGCCACGTAGGACATGCCGGCTTCCCCTTCACCTTCTGCCATGATTGTAATTTTATTGAGACCTCCCTCAGCCATGTTGACTGTACGGCCTGCAGAACTGTGAGCCAATTAAATTTCTTTTCTTTATAAATTACATAGTCTTAGGTAGTTCTTTATAGCAATGTGAGAACAGACAAATACATATATGTGTGTAGGAATATATCTGTGTGTAAAATACATACATACGTATTTCCATATTTTTTCCAAAACATTTCCATATTTTGTAAGAAAACACAAAAATGATATCAAAGTATATAAAAGTAAAAAGAAAAACAAAGGGGAAGATGGACATGGAATACTAGCCAGGGTTTTTCAGAGTGATAAAACCAATAGGATATATCTGTATATAGATAGATGAGAGGGGATTAATTAGCGGAATTGACTCACACAATTACGAATGCTGAGAATCCCAGGACAGGTCAATTGAAAACTGGAGACCATGAGATGCTGGCAGTGTGGCTCAGTCCAAGTCCAAGGCCTCAGAACCAGGGAAGCTGATGGCGTAACTTTCATTCTGAGGCCAAAGGCCTGAGAACCCAGCATGGCTGCTGGTGTGAGTCCTGGAGTTCAAAGGCCACAGGGTTCGGATTTCTGTTGTCCAAGGTAGAGGATGAGCATATTCCAGCTCCAGGAGGTAGATTGACATATTGACCTTTTAAAAATTTTTCTTCTCTCCAGGTCTCTAGTAGATTGCATGGTGCCTGGCTACATTAAAGATAGGTCTTCTTTATTTATTCCACTCTGATTCACATGATAATCTCCTCTGGAAAAACCCTCATAAACACAACCAAGAAAATTATTTACCATTTTTCTAGATATTTCTTAATCCAGTCAAGTTGTTATCTAAAATAACCATCACACATGATAATCAGAATGATGATCAGCTTGAGTGAGGAGGGGAAGGGAGACAGGAGGAAGCATGTTCTGCCCAGTATGGGCTGCTGTCAGGGTGTCAAGGTCCTGGGTTTTGTTTAAGGCAGTGGGTATACTAGGGCTTAATACACAATTACAGTAACTAACTAAACAAAACTCGCTGACTGGGTCAAAACAATGATAAATGCATGTCATGATCCAGGATTATTATTATTTCCTGAGCATCTGATATGGTTTGGAGTTGTGTCCCAGCCTAAAGCTCAGTGTTGGGGGGGCCTGGTGGGAGGTCATATTAAATCATGGGGACGGATTCCCCCCTTGCTGTTCCTGTGATGTGAGTGAGTTCTCATGAGATCTGGTTGTTTAAAAGTGTGCAGTACGTCCCCCTTCTCTAATCTCCCTCCTGCTTTGCCACGTGAGGATGTGTTGGCTTCACCTCCCTCTTCTCTTTCTCTCTCTTCTGCTTTGCCACGTAAGGATGTGTTGGCTTTTTCTTTGCCTTGTGCCATCATTGAAAGTTTCCTGAGGCCTCCTAGGCCATGCTACCTGTACAGCCTACAGAACTGTGAGCCAATTAAACCTCTTTTTTCTATAAATTACCCAGCCTCAGGTAGTTCTTTATAGCAATGCAAGAATGGATTAATACAGCACCTGAAATCCACAGAAAAAATTATAAATCAAAATAAAAACTGAAGGCCAATGAACAAACAAAACTCAAACTCAATTCTTGCTACTATGAACATTGAATTGGGTAATATATATATAAACTGTGCACCATAGTGCCGGACACCTGGAGTAGGAATCTTTTTTCTGGAAAGTGTAAAATAAACTGTCTCTTATAAGCCATTGGCCATATTGAGGCTAATAGGGGTTCTGATAGGAAGCCACTCATAGCAGCACCATCAGGGTCCCTGGAGAAGGCATGGGTGTGGGAACAAGACTCCTGTCCTGGAATGAAGTGGGACAGATCTGGGATCTGCAGGACAGGACCCAGGACAGGTCTAAGCAATTAGCAGGAAGCAAGCCTATGAACAGGGAGTCATGGTCAGGCAGGAGTGAACACATGATAGGCACTGAAGCCTTGAGGGGTGAGGGCTGGAGGGTGAGTCACTTGAGGGAGGGATACAAAAGCCAGGCAGGGTGTGAGAGGTTGTAAGCCCAGAGCACTGGCATCCAGGTGGGAAGCTGGGGCCTGAAACTTCACCTCCATTCTGCTAGGTATTATGGTGTGTCCTGTGGGAATTCATTACCTCTGTGCCCCTCAGTTTCCTTTCCCATAAATATAAAATATACAAAACCTATAATTTTTATATTTCAAATAAGATAACACAATATATATGAATATTATAACACGGAAATTTCCTCATCAGGTTGCGGTTGGCATTAAAGAAGTTAACATTGGACAGGTGCGGTGGCTCATGCCTGTAATCCAAGCACTTTGGGAGGCAGAGATGGGCAGATCACCTGATGTCAGGAGTTCCAGACCAGCCTGACCAATATGGTAAAACTCTGTCTCTACTAAAAATACAAAAATTAGCTGGCCTGTGGTGGCACACACCTGTGATCCCAGCTACTATAGAGGCTAAGGCAGGAGAATCCTTTGATCCCTGGAGGTGTAGGTTGCAGTGAGCCAAGATAGTGACATTGTACTCCAGCCTGAGCCATAGAGGGAGACTGTCTCAAAAAAAACAATAAAAAAAAACGGAGTTAACACTTGTGAAGCCCTTACACAGTGCATGCACTATACAGAGAGAGTGCTAAATACACTTAATTTTTTAAAATCAGAATAACTATAAACTCTAAGTCATTCTTTTACAGAATGCCCTGCCAGCAGTTTTGAATTATGTGTTTACTGGTGCAGTAGAATGTCTAGCCCCAGATCTGACCGATTGCTAACATTTCCCAGGTAGCAGACTCCTTTCTGCTTTCCTAGGGTATTTTTGAGGGCAGAAAGCGAAGTGTTATTGAGGCTAGTGTTCCGATCTAAGCTCTATCACTCACTTGCTCTGTGATCTCTGACAGGTTACTCCACCACTCTGTGCTTTAGCTTCTGTTTTCATGGCAGAAGCAATACAATATACATTAAGATTTTTTGTAAAGATGAACTTAGGTAATACAGGACAGTCTTAGCTTTGCAAGGTAATGCAAGACCACAAATCTGACTGTGCACGCAATCTTAATTTAAAGCAATGGGAAAGTTATGATTGTTTCATAACATTTGAACATTTTTGTCAAAATGTTCAAAACTTTCTGTCACTTATAGATGTATAAGAAAATAAAATATAGTAAAACTAATATTTAGTAAATTGAACTTTAAAACATCAGAAACATGGAGAATTATAAGGTTTTGTTTATTTGTTAGAAACCTGCCAAGAGGGTTTGAACAGTGTTTGTCTTTTTTTCATCCCTTACTGTAAAGAGCAAGCATCTTTTCCATGCCTTGGCAGATAGCCATCCTCCTTTCTAAGTTTGGATCAGCTTCCAATGTTTTGTTCTTTGTGCTTTCCATGTTGTGAAACATCTCTGCAAGTCCTTTAGTGGGAGACCTTTTGCCAGCCTTCCTTTCTCCAGGAAATGATGTCCTTTTTTTTTTGCCACTGATGTCGACTATCCTCTGTCTCTGAGCTCCCTTCCCGGCTGCACATCTGGAGTCTCTCGAGGCTGAGTGTTCATGTTCCCTCTGTCAGCTATTTCTTCAACAACCCGATTTACATTTTATTCAGTTTCACTTCCAGCATTATCACCTTCCATTTCCTTGCTGTACTTGTAGCTTTGTTGGCCAATTCCCTCTTTTGATCGTCAATGTTGTATGTAGGAAAATAAAATGCAGTACCCAGCCCATCGGTAAAATATCATGCCAGTTTACCATGGGGGACAAGAGACGATATAGCTATGTGCTTTCCTGTCTGTGCACGGCAGAGTGGGTCTCCAGAACAAAAGAAGCCAAGCCTATATGTAAATTTTCAGGCCAAACCGTAGGCAACTACAAAGGCTTTACCTGGCAGGTCTCAGGAACGTCTTGCTCCCTATATCAGCCAGTGCTTTGCAGTCCCTGTAGGGAGTTGCAGTCAAGGTATCACACCCCGGCCAGCCATGTTCTTATGTGTTTTTGCACTGCCAGCCCAGATGATTTCATTCCTAGGTCTGTTTATCTGAGGTCCTCTTCAGGGGCCTCTGCTGAGGTCTCTTTGTAGAGATGGGGAGGAGGGGGAAGACCTAAAGACACCTTTCTCCATTCTAACTCCCTACCCAGTACTTTTTCACTCCAAATCCTCAATCATCTTGCCTCCTAGTCCTTGGGTCAATAAAACTGTAGGAGCCATTTGCTTGGAGAGCCTTTAACTGTAAAAATGATGCCCCCAAATGTCTATGCTGACCCTTAACTGGAACACCGTTCCATGGGAGAAAATGGAACAGAGGGGTGTCAGAACTTTTTCTCATTCAGCCTTTTGCTTGTACCATTGCAGTAAGTGATTAAAGCCTTAATTGTGATTCTATTTTGGCTTGTTGCCTTGTATCAGTTACTCAGACACCTGGCTGCTCAGCTATGTCTCCAGCTAGAGTAGCTCCTGACAAGTGTGACCTGAATAACAGGTGTTCAGGGGCAAACCACTGGCAGACTGTGCAAGAAGTGAAGTGACTGGTCACTGATCATGATGCACATCTAGTATTTATGTAGGGATGTGTGAACTGAAGAGCTAACAGTGAAGTCAAAGTCATTTTGTTGGAGGGACAAGTATTTTATCAACCACAGTAAATGGAATCTATGCATGCCAGAACTGAGCAAAATGAGGACTGCCTTTCTGATTAATTGCTTGATGTTAGCAGCAAGCACATAGAAGGAATTTAATGCAATTCTGCTCTTCCTCTTACCTCAAATCCCTTAGGCACGTCTCTGCCATTCTATAATGAAGCCTCCATGTCAGCCCGCATTCCAGGTGGCTAATGTGTCAGATGGACAGCCAATGAGCATTGCAGCCTTAATGCGCTCATCCCAGATGGAGGGTAGGGGCCCCAGACGGGCCTTCACAGTCAGCTCTGTCCTGCAATATAGTTCTACTTACATACTCAGAACAATTTTAACTAGTTTAGTGTCCATCACTCACGCACACTTTATGACTTTCTGACCTAGATCCCCTAAGGTGCAGTGCTATTCTGGTGATCCACAAGGGAACATCTTGGTGATTTGGTGCCTTGATGAGGAGCTCTGCCTCGTGCACTGACACCACCCAAATTCATTCCTGTTCTCCCCATGGCGACCTCAAGTGATATCCTAAATATTGTTTGATTCATCGATTTCACTGAGTCATTGATTGATGTGTTCATCTGTTCATTTTCAAATACATACTACTAATACTAATAGTATTTAATTAATTAATATGATTAACCATCTAACATGTGTTGGGACCATGCTTTGCCATTCACTGAAGCAGATTTTGAACATATTTCTTTATCTTTCAATTTCTCCAAGCGTACAACAGGACAATACTAGAGCCTTCCACCAGGAATGTGAGGGAGGTGCAGGCCATCATGGGGCACGCTGGGAACTGCTCCTGGCTATCGGGAGGCACAGGAGATGTCAGCCCTTGTTGCTGATCCTGCGGGATCCTTGTTGCTGATCCTGCAGGGTCAGCCTCTGGCTGCAGTCCCTTCACGTCCTGATATTCCTCTGTAAGTTCTGTTTTTGGATTCCCAGGGCAAATTGTGTTTGTTGGTGTCTACAGTGAGCAGAACTGACACACAAATCTCTGAATTTGAAAGAGATGTTTTAAAATTGCATTTGAAGTCATTGCTGAGCATCAATATTTCACCCTGAAAGGGAACTGAAGCATTTTCTGTCTATGTTTGGAGAAAGCTAGGACATCCTTCTCTTTCACCTGACTTCTGTGCCTGTGGTCCTCCAGCAAGGATCAATCTCTGAGGCGAGAAAGCACAAATCATTTGCTCCAATTAAGGCAAACAGAGTGTGGGCTGCCAAGCAGGGCTGCAGAGCCTTGAAAGGGATCCTTTCAGGAGCTGCCAATCACAGCCTGCCCAGCTGCTGGCAGCTCCTCTGCAGGAGGCCCAGATCGATGCCGGCTCTCCAACACTGCTAAGGAGAGAAAGCCTGGACAATGCCTCCAGTCACTACCACCACCGCCATCACTGCAGCAGCCACGGTGAGTTCATAGTAGTCCATGGCAGTTTATTGAAGGCGCACTGCATGGACTGCATGGGAAAATGCCCACTGTCCCTAATGGGAATGTGGCTGCTGTGCACAGGGAATAATGTACCCTGGGGCCACTTATTTGGGAAAGGATGCATTCCTCCCATTCTGCCTTCACAGACTCAGCTTTTTTCAATAAGCAAGAAAAACAGTCTGTCCAGAAAACCTTGGTGTAGAGAAATGTGTGAATGTCAGGTGATATGTCACAGGGTTTTCAGAATGTCAGAACAAAAGGAGAATATAGAAGATAATATTTTTGGTCTTTGATTTGTATAAATTTATGGAGTACAAGGTGTAATTTTATTACATACGTAGATTGCTTGGTGATAAAGTCAAGGATTTTAGTGTATCCATCACCCAAACGGTGTGCATTGTACCCATTAAGTAATTTCTCATCAACCACCCTTCTCCTATCTCTTCACCCTTTCAAGTCTCCATTCTCTATTCTGTCTGTTTCTTAATTTTAGAGTTGAGCAAATTGTGTCTAGAAGTGTCTTAAGAACCCCCCCGACCCCCACCCCCCCAGCCAGATCCCAGAATAGAATAAGAATGTTTATCACAGGTCAGCCTCTGCTGAAGATGCTCTGTGAAGAAGGTGAGTTATGTTGGAAGCAGAAGCTAAGTTTGGTACTTAACAGAAAATCTTGTGTTGCACACAGTTGCAGAAGTTTTTTTCTTTAGGAAATGCACACTTTGACTATCTGAGAAAGAATTAATTATGTATTATTTCATAAACATAACTTTCCAAGGAATTTTTTTCCCAAGAACCTCCCATTGGAAAAACCTGATTCAGTGAAGTCACAAGGCTCACACATTGGCTCACACACTGGTAAACCTTTTGCTGGTTGACCATTGTTTTACTCTTAAGGGTAAATGACTTAAGTATCTAAGTGGTTTTTTTTTTTTTTGGTAAAATAAATATAAAATAACCAATTTTGAGTTGTTTTGATGAAAACGTAATTTTTAAAGGGTGTAAGAAATGAACAAAGACAATTCAATGTAAAAAGAAATAATATCAGCAAACAGTGCCAGAACAACTGAATATTTGCATGCAAATAAAAAAAAATAGAATCTAGACACATACCTATAATTTCACAAAAATTAACTCAAAATGTGTTATAGACCTAAATGTAAAACAGAACTATGAAACTTCTAGATGAGAACATAGGAGAAAATTCAAATGATCTTGGGTATGGTGATAAGTTTTTAGATACAATACCAAATGTATAATTCATGAAAGAAAAAATTGGATAACTGGCATTTCTTAACACTAAAATTTCTGCTCTATGACAGACCCTGTCAAGACAGTAAAAAGGCCACAGTCTGGGGGAAAGTGTTTCTAAAACGCATATCTGATAAAGAACTTGTATCCAAAATATTATTAAAAGCCTCTTAAAACTCAACAATAAGAAAATAACCCAATTACAAAAGAGAGAAAAAGTCTGAACAGATACCTCACAAAAGAAGACATACGAATGGGAAATATTTAACACCAGATACCATTCAGTAATTGCAAATTTAATAATAATGAGATATCACTATACATCCAGTAAGTGGCTAAAATGTAAACACAACAGCAAATGCTGGTGAGGCTGTGGAGCAACAGAAACTTTCATTCATCCTTGGTGCAAATGCATAATGGTATTGTCATTCTGGAGGACGGTTTGGCAGTTTCTTACAAAACTGAACATACTCTTACCATATGATCCAGAAATCATGCTCATTGGTGTTAACCCAAAGGAGCTGAAAACTTATCCACACTAAAATCTTGACAGAAGTGTTTGAACCACCTTTGTTCATAATTGCCAAAACTTAGAAGCCATCAAAATGCCCTTCAGCAGGTGAATGGATAAACAGTGGTGCCTCCCTGTAAGGAAATTTTATTTAGTGCTAAAATGAAATGAGCAATGATGCTGCGGAAAAACATGGAGAGCTCTTAAATGTGTATCACTAACTTTAATAATTCAATTTTAAAAGCCTACATACTGTAAAGACCAGTGTTTGCTAGGGATTCAGAAGAAGGAATAAATAGCTAGAATATAGGGAATTTTTAGGGCAATGAAATTTTTCTGTATGATTCTGAAATGGCTGATATATGTCATAATGAGTTTATCAAAACCGCGAGAATCTACAACACAAATAGTGAGCCCTGGTGTAAACTATGGACTTCAGTTTTTAAGAATGTATCAATATTAGTTCACCAATAGCTAAAGTAATGTGATGTTAATAATAGGAAAAACTGTGGAGTGGGGGAGGAGGGAGAGATACATGGGAATCTATATTTTCTGCTCAATTTTTCTGCAAATCTGCTCCAAAAAATGAAGCCTATTAATTAAAACACAAAAAGGAAACAACAAAATATGTGCAAAACATGTAATGCATTGGCAGGTACCCAGTAATGTGTTGCTCCTTGAAATGAAGGAAGTGACTTCTCCAAAGCCACGGGTCCTGCAACGAGTTCCCTCTCATTTTATTTCACCATATGGGTGGCCAGAGGACAGTTCTGCCTCAAGGATTCCAGGAAAAAACAACAAGCTAAAAGGAGTGTAAAAAGGGTGTAATTCCCTTGGAGGACGTCCTGAAACATCGAAGAAATCAGACCTTTAGGTATGACACACTTGCCTGCTAGGTGGTTTTGTGTGTAGTTATTGGTCTGTCATTTCTGACTTCTTCTTAGTGCATATTATGTCTACACTAGGAACGTCTCTGTTGAGCCTTCCAGCATAAAACATTTCTTTGATCCTTGGCTCATTGTAGGGCAGTATCATTTTGACTCATATCACTGGTTTCTGACCAGTAAAAATGGTGCTGATACAAGTGACAAATTCTGCTTTCATTTGAAAGGAACTGTTTTGTCATTCAGCAGAAGAAAAGTTATGGAACTTATTAAAGACCATGGGGGAGTCCCCAGTTTCAAGAAGACACATTCAATCTGTATTTCAACTGCTCCTCCTTCCAAAGTGTCCAGAGACAAGACCAAACTAATATAAAAAATGATATTTAAATGTCCTCAAAAGTGCTAGAGAACAGAAAAGTGTGACATCAATAGGCTATACATTTTGAGAAATTCTGTAACTTTTGATTCTGTTGGGGAGCTACCTGGGATCCAGTTGTCAAATGAGGCTCACACAAATCAGTTTCCTAGCGTTGGGCTCTGAGAATTATGTCAGGCTTACAGACAACCAGGAGGCTCAGACACATGCAAGAGCAGTCTGGGGCATCAAGGGAGGCTCCTCACATCCTCCCTTCCTCCTTTGGACATGCACCTCTGGAGCACAGTAGTAGATGAAGTCTCTCGGTGAGGTTTTCAGGATACCTTTCACAACAGGAGGAGGATATGAAACGAGAAACATCTCCAGGCTATCTCACAGACAACTGAGTGCCTGTAAGACATTGTCTAGGAGCCAGGTCCCAGATAATCTTTGTGTATTTGCTCTAAGTTATCCGTTAGCTGGGAACAACCTGCTATGGGCATGCTATAGATAAATACTATTTCCCCTTGCAAATATTTACCCAGAGATGCAGCTGCCAAGGAGATTGGACTGGATGGTACCCTGTCTTCTATTCCTTTCCCAGAGCATCCCTGCCCCAAAGAGATGAGTGGATCATGGGCCTGTTGACTCCTTCGCGGTGCCTTGGGACAGAAAAAAACTGATCAGAGCTGATCTTCCAGGATAAGCCAACAGTGTCCTACTAACCCACTCAGGAAATGTGGGACAAAGATCAGCTTTTTAAATAGTGGACAGAAACACCTTCAAAATCATAGCAACAAGACTGTGCCTCAGCACAGTCATTCAAAAAGGCAGCGATGGATATTGCTCCAGGCTTGCCTGTGTTATCCTAAAATTTATATGTTGAATTTGAATTTCATCACTTAAAGTGACAGCACTTGCAGATGGACCTTTGGGAGCTAATTATATTTAGATGAGGTTGTAAGGGTAGTGCCCTCATAATGAGGGTAGCACCCTTGTACAAAGAGTCACCAGGGAGCTTGCTTTCTCTTAATCTCCACCATGTGTGGACACAGGGAGACGGCAGCCATCTGCAAACCAGGAACCAGGAAGAAAGCCCAGCCTGCACCTTGATCTTTGACTTCCCTGCCTCCAGAACTGTGAGAAATGAAGTTCTGTTGTTTAAACCAGCCAGCTTGTGGTTGTTTGTGATGGTAGCTGGAGCTGACTAGCACAAGTGTGAATTTTCAACCTGCAAGCAGCTCTCATACCCAGATTTCACTTTTCTTGCTACGTAATGTGGGGATTTGTGGGGTGGCAGAAACATGAGCAGCCCAGCCATACAGAGAAGGAAGAATACCTTGTGCAACATCAGGCCACTATTATGATACTCAGCTCAGAGGCTAAATTGTCCAAATAGTCCCATCTCCAAAGCAATGCCGGCTCTATTTCCCAACACTGGCAACCTCTCTGATAGCCCCACAAATCACCAGCAGTGGCTGGACACATGAGAGCTTGGAGGACAGTGCCCAGGATGCAACACTAGGCTCTCTGAAAGCCCTGCATGCGGAGATGGGACTCTGGCCTAGTGGGGCTGAGAGGATGAGCACCCTGTGGGGAATGTGATGCCAGATGATGTAGAAGATGAACCCCAGGTGACCAGAAATGAGGGGATTCTGATAAAATCAGACCTCCATATGCATTTGCACAAGAAAAGAATTCCTCATCACTTTAGGAGAATCAACAACTCAGAAGAAGCAAGCTAGACTGATCAAAGGAAAGAAACTGTCCCCAAATAATAAAGAACAAACAGTTATTACCCTCAGTGATATTTATAGAGTGTGGCACCCAGGTAACAAGAACAGGCAGCTATGAAGAATGAAGAGAACTAGAATGTTGAAAGCAAGAAAGAATTCTTGTTATTCCAACCTGTGATTAATAAAATTAGAAAAACTATAGAATTTAATGAACTTTGCAGAAAAATTAAATATTGATTTAGGACAGTTTTTGGTAAACCTCAGCCCATGGGTGAAACTCAGGGGCACTTTTTTGTATATCCCTTAAGTGTATGAGAATAAATGTCATATATTGGGCTTGGTATCCATCTGAAAGGAGCTCCGAAGTGAGAGAACAGAGGACACGGAAAAGAAGCAATAAAGCCAAAATTTAAAAAAAAGAAAAATGCTTACTAAACAAATGTAGATAAGCTCATGTCAGAAGGTCTCACTTAAGGACAACTGGAATATATTGAAGGGAATTCCATACAGAGCTACATCTTAAATCAGGAGAATTTAAGAATTCTAAAAATAAGAAGAAAATCCCACAAGTTTTTCATTAAAAAGAAAAAAAATGTCACGAAGCAACATGAAAAAAGTCAGTATCTCCAGCCTTACCATCGTTAGCACCAAATGCCTTAGGGCAACAGAGCAGTAATCAAAGTTCTAAAGGAAGCTGGATTTTAATCCTAAAGTTTCATATTCTTCCAAGTTTTTATTCACTAGTGACATCAGAAGAAAATATTTTAGGATTATCAAGAACTCAAAAACTATTAGCTATCATTTACATTTTCTGAAATTAATTAGTCAAATAAGTACTACAAAGAATGGATGGAAGAATTATGATAAAATGTTCAAGAAAACTGGAAAGTGATATATACAAAACATGGTGATTGTCAATGAAGAAGGAGCTAAGGGTAAATGATTTGGGGAGTAATTGCTTAAAGGTGGCAGAATGAAGATGGCAAGGAAAGCTCCTAGTGGCCATGTTTTCCTGCCCAGCAGGCTTGCTGCCATGGTCTTCTCGGGGTGGCGTTATGGGGACAAGGGAAGTTGGAGTGCTTCCGGGAGGTTTGCCCTGGATTCTGACTGCTTCCTTTCCTTCTCTAACAAATGCCCCATGTCTCACCTTCTACCCTGCTGTCGGCAGGTGCCATGAGAACAGAGAGAGCTGATTTGTTCATGTTTGGCTGCTTCTTGGAGTTTCCTGCTCATCTTTTTGTGGGATGAGGATGCCTACTGAGTGACAAAGACACTGATGATAGCGCATTATTAATAATTCCAACCATGACTCCTCTCAATTGATCTCCTGTGCACAGCTTCCTTAATTATAACTTTTACTAGGTAAGGTTCTCAGAGAAAGCAGAAGGGAACAGTTTTCACTTGCACTAGTCAATGTCGTGTTGGCAGAAGTGATTTATTATGAAAATTTCCAATGGAAATGTTCCCTCCTGTGCAATGCATCACCCCATGCCGGTATAAAACTCTGCAGTTAAAAAAAATCTGTTGTAAGAGGTTCCCTGACTGGCTCCCCATGGGTAAATGAGGTGCAGTGGTGCTGCAGTCATTAGACTGGACAGCTGTGATTCCGACGTGGAGTCAACAGTTACCCATCACGGGCTTGGTGTGTGTCAGATATTAACTATATACATTTGCTTACATGAGCTATTTAAGCTTCCAAAGCTTTCTATGATATAAATTTTACTACTTTCATTTTATCACTCAAACCATAAAGGCATGGCATGGGGAGTGTTACTTCCCTCCGTTACCTTCTGCCACTGTAATTTTCCCAGGGCCACATACCTTCAAATACAAATGAAGATAAGATTTAGATATTGGTCTCAATTCTATTCCAACATGTGGATGTAGCCTTAGGCAGCAATGTGGAATTTCTTTTCCCAGATTCTTGTCAGGGAACATAATCTGAAACTCTTTGCCGTGTATTTCCCATGTAGGGGCAAGTGTTCATATTCACAGATGTGTTCTGAAGACTCTCAGTTCACCCATTCCTCCAGCAACACCCGTTTGACTCTTGGATGAAGTTGGACCACTATGGGATGGCATGCTTGGGAAATGGTGAACTGGGCCCTCTGCCAAACTAGACAGTTCTACTTGCATTTTTGGTTTGTGTCATCTGGTATCACTGTGTGTGATTTACTTAATGAATGGCATGGAACTTGCTGTTATATTTCCAGTTGAAAAACTGTGGTATGTGTTGTTCGCTACCTCACATAGGATTCCATTTATGAGTTCCCAGCAGACAGTTGGAGGATTGGGTCTAGAAGCTGGCAGTGTGCAAGAGATAGGGAAGGGTGTGTTCATAAGTACTCAGGGTTGCGCTGTCTCTTTGCAATTGATGAGAAACAGGAGTGGTGCCAAGTGGACCTGTGGTCTTGAAGAAAAGTGGACACTGGAGAGAAATCCAGGAATGCAACCAGTCCCAGATGGAAATATAAAGGTTGGGCACTGAAATTGATGCAAGGCTGCAGTGATGACAAAAGCATGGGTCTCTAAGTCTGAAAGCCTGAATTCAACTCAAGGGACTTGAGTCTTCTGAGCATCAGCTTTCCTGCTATAATATGGGGATAGAACACCAGCATACAGGATAGTTGTGAGGATTACATGAAAACATTCATGCAAGGTGCCTGAAATGATTATTATGACAGAGTCAAAGCTAAAAAACACAAGGGAAAAAAAAACATAGGCACTATCACATCCACATGTCTGGGTACCAGAGCAGAAAATCTGAATGTATGCCTGCCTTCAAAGAGTTTACTTTCACTTTTCTTTCTCTCGGGACTGGGGCGCCTACATGGTCGAAAATGTGTAGCAGGGTCAGAAAATGACTCTAGGAGCAGGAAGAAGGGCGACAGGACCAACCATTCATACACTCCATTTCAGTTCTTCATTCCATTACACCTTGCTGCTTTTCCTCGCATGGGGTCTTTTTGGGAGAGCAGACATAGAACCCCATTGATCATGTGCCAAAGTACACAAGCCTGGGAGAATATCTGCAAGGAGTAAAATACTGCAATTGAACAGCAAACATTTGTCTACCTGTGGGAGGTAGCTCCTGGCACTGGTAACACACCTTTAAGGTGTTTTATTCTTCCAATTACTTCCTCT
This sequence comes from Sapajus apella, assembly GCF_009761245.1. NCBI lineage: Eukaryota > Metazoa > Chordata > Mammalia > Primates > Cebidae > Sapajus > Sapajus apella. The sequence goes on from NW_022436994.1 coordinate 5,720,809, forward strand.
CCTTGGATTCTCTCTACTGTTTATGCTTGTCTCCTGCAGTTTGATGAAGTTGGATCCTGATGCTAGCCTTAGGTGGGATAAGGGCTATCTATGGGCCATCTCCAGTGGAGGTGTGAAAGGGAGTGACCCATTCTGGCTGTGTGTGAGCAGGTTGCTGTATATGGGTAAGTGTGTAAGGAGGTCTGTGTATATGGATCTGAGTGTGATGAGATCTGTGTATATGGATGTGTTGTGTGAGGAGGTCTGTGCATATGGATGTGTGTGAGGAGGTCTGTGTATATGGATGTGCATGTGAGGAGGTCTGAATGTATAGATGTGTGTGTGAGGAGGTCTATGTGTATAGATGTGTACATGAAAAGGTCTGTGTATATGGATGTATTGTGTGAGGAGGTCTGTACATATGGATGCATGTGTGAGGAGGTCTGTGTATATGGATGTGTGTGAGGAGGTCTGTGTATATGGATGTGTGTGAGGAGGTCTGTGTATATGGATGTATGTGTGAGTAGGTCTGTGTATACAGATGTGTGTGAGGAGGTCTGTGTATATGGATGTGAGTGTGAGTAGTCTGTGTGTGAGGAGGTCTGTGCATATGGATGTGCATGTGACGAGGTCTGAATGTATAGATGTGTGTGTGAGGAGGTCTGTGTGTATAGATGTGTACATGAAAAGGTCTGTATATATGGATGTGTGTGTGAGGAGGTCTGTGCATATGGATGTGTGTGTGAGTAGGTCTGTGTATATGGATATGTGTGACGAGGTCTATGCATGTGGATGTATGTGTGAGGAGGTCTGTGTATATGGATCTCTGTCTGTGGAGGTCTTTTTATATGGACCTGAGTGTTAGGAGGTCTGTGATATGGATGTGTGTGTGAGGAGATCTGTATAAATGTATCTGTGTTAAGGAAGGCTGTGTATGTGGTTCTGTATGTGAGCAGGTCTGTGTATATGTGTTTATAGAGCTCTTTCTATATAGTTTTGCATGACATAGGCAGCCCACTCTGGTGGTGAGGTGATCAGAGACTTTCAAAAGTAAAGCAGCATCTACTTTAATGTGTGTCTTGCCTGAGAGGATCAAAATACAAGTTTTGGAAAACTGGCCAGCAATAAACATAACAATTGCAACTTTTTATTACATGCTAGGAGACAGATCCCTACATCCCTTGTTACTAATTTCCTCCACATTGGATTTAGGGTAAGAGCATATTTAACTTGCTGGCATTCAAACTCAAGAATGTTGAACTTGAAACTTTTCCTCTTTCCTTCTGCCCTGCTGAGCCAAGCACTTTGTCTACTGGGTACCTGTCCAAATCCTGGAAGAGAGTTGAAGTTTATTTAGACAGAAGCAGAGGCCCTGCCCCACCAACAGGCTCCTATAGAAATTGTGCATGTCATGTTGGCTGACGTTAGGTAACTTCTGTATACGTCTGGGGAGCAGGTAGGTGAGGGAGGAGGGTGGGAATTGTTTGCATCATAGATGGTCTTATAGATGGGGACAATACTGTAGTTTTCCAATGTGTCAGATACTAACTGCTGTTGATGCAAAGATAAGGCACTGGGTACATAGAAAAGATGCAAAGATTCAGCCCTCTGGAAGCTGAGTACTTCCCCTTGCTGGGCAGACAGGAACCTTGGCCTCATTGCAGGGATCTTAGTATATTGTCATTGGAGGCAAGACTGATGTGAAGCCCATTTGCAGCTCAGGCCTTGGGGAGGGCAGACCCACAAGTAGTGTGGGCATCACAGCTCCCACTGAGATGGCCTCAGACTGCAGAGGTGGATGCTCAATAAACTTAGTAAGTTTTAAAAGGACTCATTGAGCTCAAAGGAATGCTTGCTACTGATAAACCTGGAGGACATGCATGCACCTTGTCCGTGGTATTCCTTTTTCCACTCTCTGGGCAGGGCTCATGTTCTCCTGGAGTGTCTCCTACCCTGACCCTTCATCAGTCCCCCTCCTCCTTGGTTGTCTTCCTCACTTCTGTGCTCTCCATCTGAGCCTTTCTTCTGACTCTGGGTTCCAGCGCTTGTACGATCTCTTCCATCTGCAACCCACCTGCTGCCAGCAACTCTTTCTGCTGCTGGATTAATTCCCATTTCTATTGCCTCAATGGCCTCAGGCAAACCTGCAATTCAGTGTGGTAAGGAGTTTGAGGGTTTTTTCCTTCTTTTTTTGGTTCTTCTACGGGAACAAGAACTCGCATATGCAGAAACAAATTATTTTCTACAAACTTACGGAATTAGAAAACAGCTGCAAGGATGATTCTGGGATTAGGAATAATCATATGCATTTGTTGGAGTAGAGAGGTCATCTTAATATGTGCAGGGTGCCTGACTGGGCATCCAAAGCCAAGTGCTCATTAAGGTCCTGCCCTCTGGCCTTGGGGATACTCACTTCCTCTCTGTCTTGGCTAATTTTCTTCAGAGGCAGGTGAACCTGTGGGTTTATCCCCAGCAGTCCTGGGGTCTCAGGCAGTATCTCATTATTTCCTTTTTGACAGTTGTATTTCTTTTAGTTATTTTTTCTGGTGTCTTGCTCTTCCCAAACCCTCTGAACTCTGTCCTTGGGTCACTGCCAAAGAGATCGTCAGAACAAGATGCCCTTGGCCCAGTTCCCTTTCCTGGAGGTGCTGCCCAAGTACACTGGAGACTTTTCTTTCCTGAACATTCAGATGGATTCGGTCCAAAGTTAGCATGTGATTAAGACACATTTGCAGGCCACAGTTTTTCACCTCGTCAGTTAACAAGGTTGAGAGCTCAATCTACAACCTTTTAGCAAGTTATGAAGCAGAAAGCACAGGGGGTTTGCTGCAATCAGGTTTGGATCATGAGTCCTTGCTGCTGACTCCTGATCCAGAAGCAGAGGCTGCAGGAGCCCCCTCTCACATGTGACCTTTCCCTCTCACATGCGATCTTGCCCTGACTCCACACAAGCCCAGCCTGCCAAGTGAGGCTGCACACCAGGGGCAGCTACTCCTGGCGTTCTTGTTGCAGTCTCAGCTGTTTCTGATCCATTCTCCTCCCTTGCATATGTGTTCTAGAGCTGTGGTGTCTGTGCTGTGTGGTGTGGTCTGTTATTCCCTCCACCCCCATTCCCAGCCTACGCTCAGGACCAATTACACTCTTTCTTCCTCTAAAACTAATTTCTTTCCTTCTCCCCTGCTCAAGGAAGCTGCAAGCTCTTATAGTAACTGAAATCTTATTGAATTCAGACTAAAAGTGTAAGGGTATAAAGTTACTCTCCAATATTAAAAGCAATGAGGTCCACAGACATCAAGGAGTTCTGTCACATCAAAAACTGAATCCTACTCAGCCTACTGAGTCTGTGGTAGGGGACAAAACAAAAATAGAAAACTTATTTTTAGGAACTGAATTCTCTTCCCCCAAAATTCGTGTGCTGACGTCTGAACTCCCAAAGTGACAGTGTGTGGATAGGGGTTTTAGAGTAGTAGTTAAGGTTACATGAGGTCATAAGGTGGGGCCTTAATCCGAAGGACTGATGTCCTTCTGAAAGAAAGGGACATCACGAGTGCCCATGCATGTAGGAAAGGCCGTGTGAGGACACAGCGAGCCGACGGCGCCTGCAAGCCGAGGACAGAGGCCTCGGGAGAAGCCAGAGCTGCCCACCCCTGGGTCTTGGACCTCCAGTGTGTAGAAACTGTCAGAAATAAATTTCCGCTGTTTAAAACACCCAGTTTGGGGTATTTTTCTAGGGTAGCTTGTGAAGACTAATATAGCTATCAACTTCTAGAAGGATCTTTGAGCAGGATATGGACCCTGAGTAGGCCAGGGAAACAAGTTAACATCAGAGATTACTAAGAGATGATGTGTGACACATGGTAGACCTTAAGTATTTGAGGGATGGATGGAAGGAGGGGCATTTGGATGGAGGAATGAATCACTTGGACACTGATTGTCCTACCAAGAAGAAGAATGTCTCCAAGGATCATGCAAGGTACCCCCCCAAATAAAAGTGTGTGGCATATTTCTGATTAGCACAGTACCTGACACATTATAAAGAATCTATAAAGTTGGGCGTAATCTGAATAGAATCTTTCTTAATCCTTGTATGTATGTATTTTTGTGTTTTTCAAAGACTGACACTGGTTTTGGCTTACCGAAATGAAAGTAAACAAGTCTAAGTCATCTGACCTTTCCCTGTGGGTTTTCTTCAGGATGTTTTTTCCAAAGACACTCTTCAACTGAAAGAAGTAGGTTGCATTTCATGAGCTTTAAGTGAGAACTAAAGTCAGTCAGTCAAGGCCCTCTAAGACTAATCCAGGAAGCTGTAGGCACTGGGACAGAACTCACACCCCAAATGTGGGGAGCTGTGGCGGTCAGCACATGTGTGATTCAAAACACGGGGGACGTAGGGAAACAGATGAGGGTCTGGGCAGAAAGTGCCTCCGACTGCGCATCTGGGGATGGGGAGGTGCATGTGGAGGGATCTGGCAGAAGAAGTCCGGGACTTCAATCCCAAACCCTCTATGTGTCCCTTAGCAGATGGCTCTCCTTGAGAGGAGTATTAAAACCCCACCGTTAAAACCCCAAATTGGAATTAACATAAAATACTCCTCTGGCATGTGTCCATTTATACTTTCTGCGTTAGTCTTAGGAAAGCTGAAATGACATATTCCCACTTGTATTGCTTTGGGAAGAGTGACAGAATTAAAATAAACTACCACTATTTAATCTTTAAAATGAGGCAATTTGTAACAGGTGTGGGGAGGGAGGTAAGAACACAGGCTTTGGAGCCAGAGCTGTGCTCTAGTGCTAAATGCCAATGTGGCTTGTTCCAGCACCTTCAGGGAAGTTGGCAAATCACCCCAAGCCTCAATTTTTCCACCTACAAAAATGGAAATGTGACTCTGTTTCCAGCAACACAGTAAAATGAGCTACGGCAACATATCTCCTGTTCAAAACATGTAAATATGCTGGATAAAAGATAACGACAAAACCAAAACCAAAATCCATGGCTGGGTTCGAGAGAAAGAAAGGATAGTAGAGGTGCCAGAAATAAAGGCTTTTAAAGCCAGACTTGAGAGTTGGAGACCTGGTGCTGTTGAATCACAAGGGCCAGGAGTATGGTGAGTGTGTGGGAGATATAGGATTAGGGGCCTGGCCTTGCAGCCTTGTGGCAGGAAGGTGAGATGCATTAATATAGCTGGGTGCCCACCATGGCTGCAGTGTCTGCAGTGACCCCAACTGTACCTGGTGGGGATTAAAATGAAAGTATGAAAATAGGAATTTTAGACGCAGACACACAGACACACACACACATACACCAATCCTGGAAAATTAAAAAGCCACAACAAAACAGTATTCTATATTTTTAAGGGTACACTAACATGCAGTAAAGGAACAAAATGTCCAAAAAGTAAACACACTCCTTCAGGTAACTCTAGAAAGGGTGAATAAGTTGGGTGATGAAACTCATCTGTGTATGTAACATTTTATTTTTTCAGAGCAAACAAACGGAAGTAAAGAAAGAAAAAATGGATGAAGGAAGAAAGAAAAGGAACAATCTAAAGTAAATATAGTAAAATGCTAATATTTAATAATCTAGGTAGTATGAGCAGGAATTTGTTAAAAAGATTTTTAATGTTTTTTCTATAAGTAAAAATATTTCATATTAAAAGACAAAAAGAGAGGAAAATACCTACATATATGTATATATATATGTATATAAAATTTACACCAACTTTATCAGTGTATAAAAAGTATGTTTATTTCATCTAGTAATGACTTTCATAAAGGTTAATGATTTTTATCCAAATTTATCTCTTTCTTTCAAGGATTCAAACTACATCTTTTGCAAGTTCTTAAAAAGATACACAAATGAACTAGACAGGGTTTGCTAGCCTTGGTAAGTCCTCCAGTGTGGGGCAGGACCACTGGTTACCAAGGAAAGGCAGCTCTGGGCTGGGTGTCTGGGCCTGAAACCCAGTCCCACTGCCTGTTAGCCATATGGCTTCTGGCAAGTCTCTTCACCTCTCCAACACTTTAGTTCCGTGTGTATAAAATAGCTGTGTAATGGTATTTTCCTCAAAGACTAAATGATTAAATTAATGTATTAAACTTGGAATATGGCCTGGCACATAGTAAATACTATCTGTATATTATTAGTCATTTTAATTTTATTTATTATTATTATGTGAGTCAGGATCTTGCTCTGTTGCCCAGGCTGGAGTACAGTGGTGTAATCACGGCTGACTGGAGCCTCGACCTCCCAGGCTCAAGTGATCCTCCCACCTCAACCTCCCAAGTAGCTGGGAACACACGTTCGTGCCACTGTAGTGGGCTAAGTTTTATAATTTTTTTTGTAGAGGTGAGGTTTTGTAATGTGGCCCAGGTTGGTCTCAAGCTCCTAGGGCCAAGTGATTCTCCCACCTCAGCCTCTCGAAGCACTAGGATTACAGACATGAGCCACTGCTCCTGGCGGGTAATTTTAAAATTTAAAAAAGCCACAAAATAAATTTATTTTCACAAGTTTAGAGAGATGTTCACTTACTACTTGTGTTGGCCAGTCAATGGCTGCTAATGATGCATTAGATAATATTGAAAGGATAAAGAGTGTCATCTAAAAGAACACGAGGATGGCTAAAGAGTAGAAAGGAAAGTTTTCCTGGTGATACCTGTTTGTAAACCAGGAAGAGACAGTTTCCCACACGTGCCAAAGTTGCTCCCTTCAAGGAGGGAAAGGGCAGTTGGCTTTTATGCCTCACAGGGCCCATATCACACAGCAGAGTCTGAGATATTTCACAGGCTTTGGGGAAAAGCTGTACACATTTATAAGGGGAACTGAGCACATGTGCAATGAATAAATTTGTGTGTAACTTACATCCCAGGTTCACTTTCCGATGGGGCTTTAGCTTTAAAATGAGGTGGAATTTGGCTGTTTACGTCAAAAGATGGACCCTAGCACACAAAGACAGTTTGCGCACAGTCTCTATAATCAGGTTGCAACTGGCCTAAGTCTGCAGCTGCCTGTCGGGAAATGGTGTTTGTCATGCTGGTCCTCTGTCCAGTCACAGTTGTTGTGGTCTGGGCTGTGAGAGTCAAGACAGATCTGGTCATTGGTCTGATAAATCCTATTGCAGGGAGTTTAGCAAGCATGTGGTTTTTCTTGTAGCCATAGGAATTTAGGGAGCTGTCACATCAGTCAGTTCCTGAACCCTCGATTTATAGGTATAGGTAACATTGCCTCTTTAACCTTGCAGTCCCTCTTATTTGATAAAGGGGCATTTATTTTGGTCTCTGAGATCACAAAGAGCTCCAGTGCTTCTTCCAGCCTTCCTCCTCCTGAATTCTCATGTGTTCAGCTGAGAGCTGGGGCTGCTGAGCTGTTACTGTACTGCCATGGTGCAATTTACCATCTGTGTCAGCTCATCATGTCAGTTTAAGGTGGAAATGAATGGTAATACCTAAGTCTCTTTATGTTAAAAATAGGGAGATCATTCCTTCCTTGAGGTTAAATAAGACCAAGCAGTCAAGCACTCGGCACATTGCAGAGTGGTACGCAAACAGCAGGGTCTGGTGTTTTAATCACCACTGCTTTGTCTGGAGATTTTGTCTCTTTTGTTTTCCTGGACTGCTCTTTATCTCATCTTTCCAGTAAAGAAAATGAAGGGAAATAAAGTGAGAAGACAAGAAAAGAGAAGGAAAGAAAAAAGGAAAAGAGAAGAAAAGAGATAAGACTCGGTGGTGTTTCCAGAATGGTCTGCAAGGCGGATGTGCCGGTGGGTTTGAGCAGGACTAGCAGGCAGCTGGCTCAGAACACGGTCCAGCGACAGCCTTCACATGTTGCTAAAGTGCCTCCTAAGGAGAAGGCAGTTATGTGCCGGCTTGTATTTTGCTTGCATTGTGTGGGATCTACCAGATGAGATGTGGACACCATGAACTTTGCTTCCACAGTCCCCAAGTCTGTTCTCTGATTTCCTGTTGACCAAAGACTCAAAAATATCACTCTGAAGGTCAGATTCTTCTTAGCCTGCATGAAGAGCCTACTATATCTTAGCTAAGCCTTAGGTCCAATAATGTACAAAAGCAATGAAAGCAGGTGAAGATCCTTGAATGGCTCTCATCCTATCTGGAGAATTGGAAAAGTACATAGTGACTTCAGTACAGAATGAGGCCATAAGCTTTCTTTGAAAGCACCCAGAGAAGGGTCACACTCTCTGGAGGTATGAGCGATCCAGCCCAAATCACAGGCAGGAAGCCTGACATTTTACAAATGCACTGAGTCACTCCATAACATTCTATGAACTTCCTTTTTGAATTTTCTGGATTGGCTCTCTACAGTTCCTAAATTAAAAACCTACAAGCTAGCTTCTTCATTCCCCTTTTGCTGAAGGCATCCAGTCTCATTATGTCTATTTATAACAATATAAAATCCTTCTGTGAATGAGACTAATAATATAAAATGTATCAAAGTCATGTCCAAGGACTGCAGGGCATATTAATTTGCTTCCATGGGTTTTAACTTGGCAGCTCCCATTAACATTAATGGAATTATTAGCTTAAAATGCAACATAATGAACAAAGAATAGCTATTAGAACAGGCCCAAACAATTCATGTAAGAAACAAAAATTCCATAATAATGCACATTACATGCAAATATTAAAATAGGATTACCATATCATGGAGGAGAACTTTTGTTATTCAAGAATATGTTCATAAAATTGAAAACGTGCTGGATCCTAACTGGTCACTAAGCCCTGTAACTGTGATAATGTTAGCCTCCTACCCTTTGTGGTGGTTATTGCTAAGGGGAAACTCTTTCAGTACCAAGGAGAGCTCATTAACAATAACATCTATTCATTACAACCAAAATGAAAGCTTTGTTTTCAGAAGATGAAACTCCAAGCAGAATGATATTAAGATAGGTAAAATTTGTCTGCAAACCGAATTATTTCCAGACAAATAAGCCTCCGACAAAAATTATCCTGGCAATATATCAATAAAGATTACTCGTGCAGTTAGAATCAATGCAAAAATAACTTCTAAAAATGTGCTCTTCCCTGAGTGCCTACCTTATATTATTTTTCAAAAAAATAATTGGAACTGCAAAATTAGAGTCCAGAGTAATTGCAATATATATATATATATATATATATATATATAAACACATATGTGTATATATACACATACACACATATCTATATATACACACATACACTGTTTACTTGTTTTAAACAAAAACAAGTAAGGTATCTTGTTTATAACAACATATTTTACTCCATTATAGAAACCACATATACAAGCCATTGTTGGAAATAGTTTGTCTTATTATAATCAGTGTTGTATTTAATTCAAAAGGCTGTTTGTCTATCTATCAGTTTATTAAGGTGGTCATGACAAACTACCACAGACTGGGTGGCATAAATAATAAAAATTCATTTTCTTATAGTTCCAGAGGCTGGAAGTTCAAGATCAAAATGTTGGCAGATTTGGTTCTCTTGACGCCTCTCTCCTTGGCTTACAAATGGTCCTTCTCACTCTGTCCTCATGTGGCCTTTCCTCTGCGTGTGCTCATTCCTGAGGTCTCTTCTTCTTACAAGAACACTAGTTTTATTGGATTAGAGCCCACACAAATGACCTCATTTTAACTAAAGACCCTATCTCCAGATATGGAAACATCCTGATGTGGTGCAAGTTAGTACGTCCACTTGTAAATTTTGGATGGGAGCACAATTCAGTCTGTAACCAACTGTCTATCTGACTTTTCTCATCTCTATCTTTCTGTCTCTCCCTCTCTCTGTCTCTCTCTCTTTCTTTCTTTCATTTACCTTGTATTCAACCTGTTGTTCTTAAACTTGGCATGCCATAAAATTGACAGTTTAAAAAAATAAATTAATATATATTTGAAAACTGCTGAATGCATTTTCATCCTGACCCGACTTCCTTCCAGCAATGGAAACCAGTCACTTTCCCATCTGTAAAGCAGAATTTCCAGTTCCTACTCTGGGATTATTGTGGGTATTTAATAATTTAATGAAAACACCTAATTCTGGCCCAGATAGTCATCAATGCTTCCAGTTTTTTTTTTTTTTTTTTACTTTTATATCTACTGTTCATTTAGATTAAAGCAAAGGGAAAAAAATCCACTGATTGTCAAATACAACTTCAAATTTACATTTTATGGGAAAATTTTCCAGATGACTAAAGGAGCCAGTTTACACTCAACAAAAATTATGGACATTCTTAAAAATGAAAGTATAATTTGTGCAGATAATAGGAAAATTGGTGATAATCTGACAGAACCATAAATAAATCTTGTTTGTAATAACACATTTTACTCCGTTATAGAAACCACACATACAAGCCATTGCTGGAAACAGTTTGTTGTGTTACATTCAGAGTTGTATTTAATTCAAGCCATTCATTTATACATGCGTCACCTGACATATTTTGCCTTAAAGGTAAAAATAAAGCAATGAGAAAACCATCTACTTTTATCCACATATAAGCTTTTAATCTAATAGCATAGTGATTCTAGAGGTGACAGTGCAGTTGATGATGGAGCCAGACATCCTGAGTAAAAGTCCTGAATTTCAATTTACTGGTGTAGTGACACTGAGCAAATTTACTTGTCTGTGTTTCGATTTCTTCATTCATTTGAAGAAAGAACATTCAACTTGCTCATATGCAAACACTTAGACAATGGGTGGTATTGCACATGCTGTACTTACTGTGAAGTCTAGTTCAAGGAAAAAGAGCCTAAATTTGCTGGGCAATGCTTGGCCTATTTATTTTAAGTAACATTTTAAATCATCATCACCTAATTATTTATTCATTTGCAAAATTAGTTTTAGAATGATTAAAATGATGATTTATATTTATTTCAGAAATTATAAATTTACCGTAAATAATGGGACTAGAAAAATCCCTCATAAATTCCATAACTCAAAGATAATAATGTTAGCATCCTTGTCAATCTCTCTTGGTATACATATATTCACACATGTCAAAGCATACATTTTAAATAAATAGAAGTATTCAATATATATTATGTTATCTACTCATTTTACATGTTTAAGGTTATAGCTATGCTAGTGGGTATAAAGTGATATATTATGGTGATTTTGATTAGCATTTCCTTGATAACTAATGATGTTGATTATCATTTGTCGTGCTTACTGTCCATTTGTACATCTTTGCAGAAATGTCAGGTCTGCACATTATAACATTGGGTTGTCTTTATATTATTGAATAGTAGGATTTATATATTCCAAATGCAAGTTTCTTGTCAGATAAATGACTTTCGAATGTTTCCTTTCATTCTGTGCTTTAACTTTTCACTTTTCCAATAAAGTTATTTGAAACACAAAGGTTTTACATTTTGATTAAGTACAATTTGTCTATTTTATGTTGGTTACTTATGTTTTTGTCATCATATCTAAAAACCATTGCATAACCCAAGATCATGAAGATTTACACCTAAACTCCTTCTAAGTGTTTTATCAATCTATTACATTTACATTTATGGTCCATTTTTAGTTAATTTTTATATATGGTGTGAAGTAGGAATCAAATTTCATTCTCTCGTATATGGCTTTTCAGTTGTGCCAGCACTATTTGTTGAAAATACTTTCATTGTCTGTTAAATCATCATGGAATAACTGTTGAAAATCGATTGTATATACATATATATATATGGATATATTTCTGAAATCTCAATTCTATAGCATTGATCTATATATCTATCCTTATTCCAGAATCACATTGTCTTGATTACTGTTGCTTCATATTAAGTTTTGAGATCATGAAGTATGAGTCTTCCTATTTTTTATTTTTCAGATTGTTTTTAGCTATTATGAATTATTTTCAATTAAATATATATTTTAGAATTAGTTTGTTAAGTTTACAAAGAATTCAGCTGAGACTTTGACAGAGATTATGTTGAAACTGTAGGTCAGTTTTTGGAAGTATTAATATCTTAAGAATATTAAATCTTCTGAATCATGAATATGGATATTGATTCCATAATTAAAATTTTTTAACATTGTAGTTTTTAGAGTATAAGTTTTTCACTACTTTTGTTAAATTTGTTTCTCAGTATTATTTTTGATGCTTTGTAAATAAAATTATTTTCTTAATTTCCTTTATAGATTATTCATTGCAAGTTGATGTGGTTTTAATGTTTGTGTCTTTCCAAAATTAATATGTTGAAATCCTGCTACTTAAGCTAATAGTTTTAGGAGCTAGAGCCTTGGGAAGTAACAAGGTCATGAGGTCTCTGCCCTTCTGAATAGGATTAGTGCCCTTATAAAAGAGGCTGAAGACAGCAACTTACCTCTCCCACCATCTAAGGACAAAAAGAGGAGAAGGTGCAGTTTATAAGGAAGCAGGCACTTGCCAGGCAATCTGATGATGCCTTGATATTAGACTTCCCAGTCTCCAGAACTGTGAGAAATAAATTTCTGATATTTATAAGTCACCTGATTAAAGGTATTTTTGTTATAGTATCTCAAAATAGACTGATACACAAGTACATAGAAATAGAATTGATTTTTGTATATTGATCTTGGATCCTTTAGGTTTATTGAATATATTCGTTCCAATGATTTTTTAGTGGATTCCTTAGGATTTTCCATATGCAAGAAAATAGAGATGGTAAGCAAATAGAAATGGTTTTAATTCTTCTGTTTCTCTCTGGTTGCCTTTTATTTCTTTTTCTTTCCTGATTGCCTTTGCTAAAATCTCCAATACAGTTTTAAGTAAAAATGGTGAGAGTGGATTGTTCTTGTTCTTGATTTTACAGTTCCAGTCTTAGAATTGCATTATTTACCATTAAGTATGATGTTACTTGGGGATTTTTGTATATGTCCCCTATCAGGTTAAGTAAGTTCACATCTATTCCTTGTTTATTTAGTGTTTTTTAATACAAAAGAGTATTGGATTGGTCTATACTTTTTCTTCATATACTGATTGCTTATGGTTTTTGCTTTTTAAAATTATATTGATATAGGTTATTGAATTAATTGGTTATTGGATATTAAACCACCTTTGCATTCCTGTGATAAATCTCACTTATTCATGGTATGGAGCCCTTTTTATATGTCAATAAATTGGTTTGAAAGTATTTTATAAAGGTTATATTGATAAGAGCCTCTAGGTTTCTTTTCTTTCAATGTGTTTTTCTGGTTTTACTATCAGGGCAATACTGATCTCACAGAATGTGATAACAGTTTTCATTCTCTTCTGTTATTTGGGGGCCTTGAGAATAATTGATATTAATTCTTTAAGTGTTTGTTAAAATTCATCAGTAAAGCAATGCGAGCCTAGGCTTATTTGTGGGTAGCTTTATATTTACTCTTTTAAACACTACTTGTTATAGCCCTACAGAGATTTTCTAATTTACTTTAAATTAGATTCAGTAGTTTGTGTCTTCCTAGGCGTTTTTTTTTTTTTTTTTTTTTTTTTTAAATGGAGTTTTGCTCTTGTTGCCCAGGCTGGAGTGCAGTGGCATATTCTTGGCTCACTGAAACCTCCACCTCCCGGATTCAAGTGATTCTCCTATCTCAGCCTTCTGAGTAGCTGGGATTACAGGTGCCCGCCACTAGGCCCAGCTAATTTTTGTATTTTTAGTAGAGATGGGTTTTCACCATGTTAGTCAGGCTGGTCTCAATCTCCTGACCTCAGGTCATCTACCCACCTTGGCTCCCCAAAGTACTGAGATCACAGACAAGCCACCATGACCAGCCCTATGTATTTTTCTATTTTATCTAATTTATCTAATTATTCATAATATGTCTTTATTCCTTGAAGTTTGATAGTATGTCCACTGTTTCATGTCTGATTATACTGAGTCTTTTCTCTTTTTCCTGATTAACCTAACTAAAAGGTTGGCAATTTTGTTGATCTTTCCAAAAAAATAACTTTTGGTTTTACTTATTTCTCTATATTTTCATGTCCATGTATCATTAATTTACATGCTATTATTTTTTTCCTTCTGTATACTTTATAGTGAGTTAGTTTGTGTTTCTATTTCCAGTGCCTTAATGTAGAAGTTTAGGTTGTTGGTTTAATAACTTTCTTCTTTTCTAAAATACAGACATTAAAAGCTATAGTAGTATTTTTATCCAATTCAAAGTTTTCTATTTTGTGCCATGGCTATTGAAGTCTTCTATTCACTTTTAACCATGTATTTTGTTTTCCTGCTCTAGTATTCACATTGACTCTCCTGACTGGAAACCACTTCCTTATGAATGAGTCAGGATAAGACTGGGACTACACGTTTCTCAGTACTCCATGTCTGAGGCAGAGCATACACCTAGTAGTGGGAACTGGATGGAAGAAGGAATTAATGATACCTTGGCTGAAATTGCCTAGAACATAGCCTCTGCTCCAAGTATCTGGAGGACAGGATGAGACATGCTGATGTGCTACTTCTCTTGGGAAGATATCTTAGTCTTTGACTTGCAGCTGGGGGAAATGGGAATCACTGGTTTTTGGCTACACTAGTCTGGAGGGAAGTTTCTTTTACATTGAGCTGGGAAGACAAGAAAGGAAGAACATTATAATTTAAATGTCATAGATTTTCATATTCTTATTCAATTTTAGCAGACTTACATGGATTTATTAGATTTTCCATCATGTTCCATAGATGCAAATTAGCTATCTTCTTAAAAATTTTCACAAGTTTCACTGAAGAGTTGGTCTGCCCAGATCCTTTTGTTGCCATGTGGGAAGTAGAATTCCCTATTACTCCTTTCAAATTTATTTTGTCCTACTTCCTTCTAAAGACTGACATAAACTTTTTGTCTTCATTTGCACTTGACATGGATGACTCTGACATGGATATGAGAGCCATTGGATTGAGATATTCACTGTACCCTTTATCACCAAGTGGACTTGGTTCATTTGACTGGGGTATTTGTTATCTATTGTTAGACATCAAAATATCACAGTTTTAGTGGCTTAAAATGACATACACTCATTACAGTTTCTGGATGTCAGCTGTCAAAACCCGGCTTAGATGAATCCTTTAATTAATTATCTCTCATAAGACCATAAGCAATATAGTGATCAGGAAACTGATTTAATCTTAAAGCTCAGCTGGTGTGTCTCTTCTGAGCTCATGCAATGTTGACTGCTGACCGTTCCTTGTCAGTTGTAAGCCTAAGGACTTGAGTGTCTTCTTAGGCTGTTGGCTGGGGTCACCCCATTGTTCCTTATGATTTTTTTGTGATTAGGTCATTTCCCTAGGGAAGCTTGCAACACAGCAGCTTGTGTCATCAAAACTGGCACGAGATAAGAGAATCTATCAGCAAGACAAGTTACCGTCTTAGGCAAAGTAGCCATGGAATGACATCCACCTTTACCAGATTTTACTGCTGAGAACTGAGTTAACGGTCCCACCCACACTCAGAAGAAGGGCATTAAAGAAGAGTATGAATTTAAAGAGTTACAGATTTAGGGGTCAGTCTTAGGGTTGGTCTGCCACAGTTGGGAAGGGGTCTGTTTCTGCCTTGCTCCATCGCTGGGCCTCTGCAAAAGAGGGTGACAGTTCCACAGAGAGGAGCCTGAAAAAGCATATTTTAAGTCTTTGGGTTTCCCCCCCAGACATTTCTTCTTCCTGGAATTCTAGGCATTAATCCATTTTAGTTACTTTTATACTGCTAACGGCCCTCTTTCTCTGGCTCCTTAATGTGTTTTTCTTTACTCTCTCTTATGTGTGTAGGTTTTTTGCTGGAGATCTGCCTTAATGGTGTCATCCTCACCTATACTAAACCCCTCAAGAATCTTATTCTCTGAGAGTTACACTTTAACTCCATGAAGAGAGACTCTCCATGTACATTGTCTTCCTCACTTTCTCTCATCTCCTCACTTGCGTGCCCAGCTACCTGGCTGGAAATACCTGATTATTTTTAAGGCATTTAAAATGTAGCTTTTTCAAAAAATAAACACAAATATCTGTAGAAGCATATATTTCCATTTCCCCAAACAGACCACTTACAGTTTATGAACACTCTGCACCCCATGAGCTAAGAACTTTCTGCACTTCTCATGGGGTGTGTGTGTGTGTGTGTGTGTGTGTGCGTGTGCATGCGTGTGTGTGTGTGCACGCGTGTGTGTGTATACTCCCAAAGATTTGTGATGAACATGTATTCTTATATGTCATTCTTTTTCAGAAACTGTTGTTTTCTCTTATCGGATCACAGAGTGATTCTGTTTTCTTGGATAGCAGCTGAAGCCCCTCACACTATTTAGAAATCTACCTTTTCCAAATCAACACCCAACTCCTTCTACTTTTTCAACTCACTATCTGATTATTCTAATCAGTGCATGGTTTCATCAGCACACTAGACGGTTTATGCCTTTATAATAACACTCATGCCATATTACTCTCTACTGTATTGTCTGATAAGAATCCGATTAATTAGAAATACATCACAAAACAGGAAGAAATAGAAATATAATGCATATCTATATACGCATTTGAAAGAACAATAATAATGTGAATATGCATGTAATCACTACTAAGAATTAATAATACGACATTGTAACTACCAAGCATACAACCTGTATATGTTCTTCCACAATTCTACCCTCCCACCCTCTCCATTAAGCTATTTTTGACATTTTAATAGCACTCCCTTACTTTTTGTAAATATAATTTTATCACCTATACATGGATATTTAAAGAATGGGCTATTTGATTTTACCTGGTTTTGAAACTCATATGAATAGAATCATACTATAAATATTCTTCTATTACTTGCTTTTTTGTGCTGAAAATTATATTTCTAAGATTAAGCTATTTTGATGCCTTTGGCTGTATTACTAATCTTTTTATTGCTTTGTAACATTCCATTTTACAGTATGCTACAATGTATTTATCTAATCTACTGTTGGTGGAAATTTAAGTTGTTTTAGGATTGTGGCTGCTAAAACTGATGCTGTTTTATGTATTTTTGTACAGGTCTTATAGCTCACACATGTAACACAAGAGTTTCCTTAAAATCTGTACCTAGGTTTAAAATATCTTTAGTGAAGAACATGTAAGTGGTGGTTTTTGCCTAAATGAGTTGCGCAGTTACTATAGTTTGAGTGTTTGTCCCCTCTAAAATTCATGTTGAATTTTCATTTGCCATTGTATCAATATTAAGAGGCAGGAACTTTTAGAGGTAGGTAGGCTGTAACAGCTGCTCTGATTGATGGATTAGTGTTATTGTGGGAGTGGTTTTGTTATAGTATAAGCGGGTTTCTTATAAAAGGATGAGTGTGGTTCCCTTTCTCTCTCCCTCTCACTTTTTATTTGGCCTTCTGCCATGAGATGACACAACAAAAAAAGCCCTCACCAGATGCTGGCCCCATGTCTTGGACTTCCCAACCTCTAGAACTATGTATGAGCCAATAAATTTATCTCCACACAGTCTCAGGTATTCTGTGATAGTAGCACAAAACATGCTAAGACAATTTATACACTTTATCTGCTCTGAATGGAGTTGCCATAGCTCCATATTCTAATGCTTTTTCATATAAGATGTCTGCGATAGTTAATTTCATATGTCAAGTTGACTTGATTAAGGGATGCCTAGGTAGCTGGTAAAGTGTTATTTATGGATGTGTTTCTGAGAACATTTCCAGAGGAGATTGGTGTGTGAATCAGTGAACTGAGTGTGGAAGATCTGTCCTCAGTGAGAATAAGCACCATCCAATTGGTTCTAGTCCCAGATAAAAAGATAAAGAAAAAGCAAATTTGTTTTCTCTCTCCCTCCTTGAGCCCGAAAACCTTTGTCTTCTGCCCTTGGACAACAGAACTCCAGGTTCTCTAGCCTTTAGACTCCAGGCTTTCACTAGAAGCTCTATGGGGCTTCAGGCTGAGACTGAAACTTACACCATCAGCTTCTTCATTCATATAACTTCTTTTGTAAATACATCTCTTTAATAACATTGAATAGTATTAATAAAGGTTTCATGAATATCTTTCACATATATGTTAGATTTATTCCTAGATACTTTATAGTTTTGATATTATTCTAACTGTATCTCTTTTAAACTTCTTTATCTGATAGGTGAATATGCAAATAGTTTTTGGGCATTGCTTTTATTTCTAGTTTCCTTGTTATATACTTATATTCATTATAATGCTGCACCTGTATCATTTTTTCTATTTTCTATTATGCAGTCAAATAATCTGTAAGAGAGATAGTTTTGTGTTTTTATTTCTGATCCACATTTATTTAAAAAATCTTCTTGTACTCTATAGTACTTGCTAAAACATTTAGTATACTTTTGAATAGCAGTGGTAATCAGGCATCCATATCTCATTCCTTAATCTCAAAGGCAGTTTTTTGTTGTTGATATCCTTTGTCTGGTCAAGGAAGTTCTTTATTTTTTAACCTAATTTTCTAAGAATCATTATTTTGCTTTTGTCTGCTAAATTTCAAAATTAAGATAAAATTTCATAATTTTTTTCTCCACCTACTGAGATGACCTAAACATTTGATACCTTAATCTCTTAATGTTCATAATATTAATTAATGTTTTAAAATGTCAAATCCACATTACATTTCTGGACTAAACTTACTTGATCATGGAGCATCAATCTTTTTATACCTTTTTCTATCTAGTTTACTAATATTATGTAGATTTTTGCATTCATATTAATCAGCAATATTGGCCTTTCTTAGGCTGCCTTTTGTTTATACTGTTTTACCTGCCCTAACTTACATTTAGACTACTAACAAGAAGTTCAGTGCAGATCAATGTAAATGACTGAGGAAGTACTCATGGTCTTTATTAATTTGTGAGATGTATAGACATGTGAGGAGAGATTCAGTAATTGTTGCATTAAATATGAACTTGGATCCTGTCATAATAACTAGTATATTTCTTGAGATAGTAAATGTAATTTGAATTCTAATTTCTGGGCTCGGAAAAAGTCTGTACAAAATTGCTACTCTTTAATTAAAATCATCATTGACTTCTGCTGCTTGTCTCACTGGCTACTGGTGTTAAGTGACTCAGCTTAACCATGTCTCTAATGTACATGCAGTGTACATTAGAGAAACACGCCAGTCAGTTCCAGTGCCAGTGGGATACGGTGTCATCTTACCAGTAAGGAGAACGTGGGGCATGCTCTTTTATTTCACGTTCATTATACTGCTCCTATACTTGTTGTCCTCCAATTAACAGTTAATCTCTTAGGTTGATTTTTCTTTTCAGAAAAATATTTGGTCAATTATAAAATCTAAAACCCATAAAGCTGTAATGGTCAGAAACCAACTGGGTAAATCATTTATTCATTTGCTCACTCATTTATTCTTATGTTACTGAGCACCCAAGGCATTGTAGCATGCAGACAATAATTGAATATGCACATTTTCTTTCCGTCCCCTTTTGTACAAAGCAGGCTCATTCTTGCTCTTATCTCTGGCTGGTGTCTGCATCCTAAACTTCTCTGGGTTAGCCTCTTTAGTAGGTAAAGTTTATACCAGCATTTTTTTGTATTCTCCAGGGCAGGGATGGGTAAATGTGTTACTGCTTATGATGGTGGGGTATATCTCAGTATCCAGCTGCTCCTTAAATAAAATTTCAATTAGTCCTTCTGTTTTCCTCCTCATCTGGTAACCCTGGCATTACCTGTCAGAGCACCTGATGCCTCCAGTTTTTCAAGTTATCCCCGAGATCTGAGGAGTAATCAGTGTCCTTGTATTAGTGGGTCACTGCCGTTCCCACCCCCAAACTCATCCTTCAGCATTCTCAGGTTTTCTCTTATTGACACTTGTCCATCTTTTGGCTTTCTTCTATTTTATGCTATCTCTACCATGTGGGCATCTCTCTAAATCTCTGTTTTTTTTTTTTTTTCCACAAGATCTTACATTTCTCATTCATCAAAGAAAAAGCGTTAAGAGAAACAAACAAAAAAAAACTTTGAACTAAATGAAAATGAAAGTACAACTTATCATAATTTATAGAATATATTGAAAGCAATGCTTAGAAGAAAAGTTGTAGCATTAATTGCATATAGGGGAAGAGAAAGAGAAACCCAAGCTTTCACCATAGAAAACCACAGAAAGAAGAGCAACTTAAGGTAAAACAAGGAAAAGAAAAAAATATAAATTAGAACAGAAATCCATGAAATTGTGAATAGGAAAATTCTAGAGAAAGTCAGTGAACCTAAACCTGGTTCTTTAAAAAGATTGTTAAAATTGGTAAATTTCTATCCAGGCTAAGAAGAAGAGAGAAGACACATTTTATTTTATTATTAATACTAGAATGAGGTTGCAGAGAAAATGGAATGTTTGCATATTTGTGGGAGTGTAAATTCATTCAACCATTCCATAAAGTATTGTGGTAATTCCTTAAAGAGCTAAGAACATAATTATTATTTTGGTGAAAAAGCAGTTGTGGTCTTTGCCATTACTTTTAATGGCTAAATGATGAGAATACATGGACACAAAGAGGGGAACAACAGACACTGGTCCTACCTAAGGGCGGAGGGTCAGAGGAGTGAGAGGATCAGAAAAAACAAAACAAAAAAAACTACTTGGTACGAGACTTAGTAGGTAGGTGATGAAATAATCTGTATAACAAACCCCTGAGACAGGAGTTTACCTATATAACAAACCTGAACATTACCCCTGAACCTGAAATAAAACTTAAAAAAATAAAATTTTTTAATTTTAAAGAGAAATTTAAAATTAGAAGGAAGAAAATTATCAAAAAGTAATAAAGGAAAAATTTTCAGAACTGAACAACTTGAGTTTCCAGGTGAAAGAGCCCACAAAATACCCAACCTAATGGTTATATAAATTAATTAATTTCTATACTGCACACAACGTGTAGTCCCTAACCCCCATCTCACCCTTTCCCTGTATCCCCAAAGTCCATTGTGTCATTCTATGCCTTTGTAACCTTATATCTTAGCTCCCACTTATGAGTGAGAACATACGATGTTTGTTTTGCCATTCCTGAGTTACTTCACTTAGAGTAATGGTCTCCAAATCCATCCAGGTTGCTGCAAATACCATTATTTCATCCCTTTTTATGTCTGAGTAGTATTCCATGATATCATACATACCACAACGTCCTTATCCACTCATTCATTAACGGACATTTGGGCCGGTTCCATATTTTTGCGATTGTGAATTGTGTTGCTATAAACATGCACGAGCAAGTGTCTCACTGCTTTTTATTGGTTATTGGTCTATTCAGAGTTTCTATTTCTTCCTGGGTTGATCTAGGACAGTTGTATATTTCCAGGAATTTATCCAACTCCTCTAGGTTTTCTAGTTTCTAATTGACCTTATTTAAATTTTCTCTGTTCTTTTCTTGGTTAATCTTGCTAATGGTCTATTAATTTTATTTACCTTTTGAAAGAACTAGCTCTTTGTTTCATTTATCTCTTCTATTGGTTTTTGTTTGTTTCAGTTGCATTTGCTCTGCTCTGATTTTTATTATTTCTTTTCCTCTGCTAGTTTTAGGTTTGGTTTGTTCTTGTTTCTCTAGTTCCTTGAAGTGTGACCTTAGATTGTTTATTTGGGCTCTTTCAGACATTTCAATGTAGGCATTTAAGGCTATTAGCTTTCCTCTTAGTACTGTCTTTGCTGTATCCCAGAGGTTTTGATAGCATGTGTCACTATCATTGTTCAGTTCAAAGAATTTTTAAATTTCCATCTTTTTTGATTTCATGATTAATTAAATAACAGGATCCGGAATGATTGTTTCACCCAACAATCATTCAGGATCGGGTTATTTAATTTCCATGGTTTTGAGGGTTCCTTTTAGAGTTAATTTCCGATTTTATTCCACGGTGGTCTGAAAGAATACTTGACATAATTTTGATTTTTTAAAATGTGTTGAGACTTGTTTTGTGGCTTATCATATGCTCTATCTTGGAGAATGCTCCATGTGCTAATGAATAGAATGTATATTCTGTAGTTATTGGGTAGAATGTTCTGTAAATATCTGTTAAATCCATTTGTTCTAAGGTATAATTTAAATACATTGTTTCTTTGTTAATATTCTATCTTGATGACTTGTCTAATGCTGTCAGTGGAGTATTAAAGTCTCCCACTCTTATTGTGTTGCTATCTACCTCATTTCTTAGGTCCAGGCATAATTCTTTTATAAATTTGGGAGCTCCAGTGTTAGGTGGTATATATATATTTAGGATTGTAATTATTTTCCTGTTGGACTAGTCCTTTTATAAGTATGTAATATCCCTCTTTGTCTTTTTAACTGCTATTGCTTTAAAGTTTGTTTTGTCTGATATAAAAATAGCTACTCCTGCTCACTTTTGGTGTCCATTTGCATGAAATATTGTTTCCCACCCCTTTACCTTGAGTTTACCTGAGTCCTCATGGGTTAGTTGACTCTCTTTTGAAGACAACAGATACTTGCTTGGTGAATTCTTATCCTTTCTGCTGTTCTGTATGTTTTAAGTGGAGCATTTAGGCCATTTACATTCAACGTTAGTGCTGAGATGTGACACACTGTTCTATTAATTATGCTATTTGTTGCATAAATGCCTTAGGTTTTTTTTTTCATTGCGTTTTTGTTCTATGGATCTTGTGAGATTTATGTTTTAACGAGGTTCTATGTTGGTGTATTTCAAGGAATTGTTTCAAGTTTTAGAGCTCCCTGTAGCAGTTCTTGTAGTGCTGGCTTGGTAGTGGTGAATTCTTTCAGTATTTGTTTGTCTAAAAAATACTGTATCTTTCCTTCATTTATATAGCTTAGTTTTGTTGGATATAAAATTATTGGCTGATAATTATTTTGTTTAAGAAGCCTAAAGATAGGCCCCTAATCCCTTCTAGTTTGTAGGGTTTCCGCTGAGAAATCTGCTGTTCATTTGATAGGTTTTTCTTTATAGGTTACCTGATGCTTTTGCCTCACAGCTCTTAAAATTCTTTCCTTCATCTTGACTTTAGAAAACCTGATGTCTATGTGCCTAGGCAATGATCTTATTGCAACAAATTTCCCTGGTTTTCTTGGAGCTGCTTGTATTTGGATGTCTAGATCTCTAGCAAGACCTGGGAAGTTTTTCTAGATTATTCCCTCAAACATGTTTTCTAAACTTTTAGATTTCTCCTCTTTCTTAGAAACATTAATTCTTCTTAGATTTGGTTGCTTAACATAATCCCAAACTTCTTAGAGGCTTTGTTTATTTATTTTCTACTTTTTTTCTTTATCTTTGTCAAAAGCCTTTTCTTTGAGCTCTGAACTTCTTTCCTCTACCTTTTTGGTTCTATTGCTGAGTCTTTCCATTAAATTTTACATTTCTCTAAGTGTGTCTTTCGTTTCCAAACGTTGTGATTGTTTTTGATGTATGCTATTTATTTCACTGAAGATTTTTCAATTCATATCTTCTATGACAATTTTGATTTCATTAAATTGGACTTCACCTTTCTCTGGTTCCCCCTTGATTGGCTTAATAATTGACCTTCTGAACTCTTTTTCTGGCAATTCTGAGGTTTGTTTCTTGGTTTGGATCCATTGCTGGTGACCTAGTGGGACCTTTTGTGTGTGTGTGGGGGGGGGGAGGGTAAAGAACCTCATTTTTTCATATTACCAGGATTGTGTTTCTCTGATTTCTTCTCATTTGGGTAGACTATGTCAGAGGGAAGATCTGGGCCTCAAGGACTGCTGTTCAGATTCTTTTTCCCCTGGCACGCTCCCCTGATGTTGTGCTCTTGCCTTCCCCTAGAGATGTGGCTTCCTGAGAGCCACACTACTGTGATTGTTATTTCTTGTCTGGATGTAGCCAGCCAGGGGAGCTACCAGGCTCTGGGCTGGTACTGGGGAGCGTCTTCATGGAGTCCTGTGATGTGCATCATCTTTAGATGTTTCTGCGTCAGATACCAGCACCTGCTCCAGTGGAGGTGGCAGGAGAGTGAAGTGGACTCTGTGAGTCCACATGGCTGCAGTTTTGTTTACAGTACTACTTTTGTGTTTGTTGCCCTTCAGCCAGGAAGTAGCACTTTCAAGGGCACATCAGCTGCAATAGCATAAGGAGGATCAGGCGGTGAGTGAAGCCATAGAGCTCCCAAGAGACTATGCCCTTTGTCTCCAGCTACAGGGACAAGCAGAGAAGGACCATTAGGCAGGATTAGGCATGTCTGAACTCAAATTCTCCTTGGTGGGGCTTGCTGTGCTTGCTATGGGGGATGGGGGTATGGGGGGATGCGGGGATGTTTCTCAGGCCAATGGAGTTATATTCCCATGGTGATTATGGCTGCCTCTGCTGCCTCAAGTAGGTTGCCAGGGAAGTGGGGGAAAATGGGCAGTTACAGTCCTACCTTCCAATGCAGCCCAAAGGGCCTGTCTCACTCCTACTGTGCCCCCCACCCACCCCACAACAACACTGAGTTTATGGATCTATTTCAGAATTCCCAATTATTTTCCATTGATCTGCCTATTCTTTCTCCATTACTATATCACAACTTTATTGTAGCTTTAAAATAATTCTTGAAAA
The DNA here is from genome assembly GCF_009761245.1 of Sapajus apella. Taxonomy (NCBI): domain Eukaryota; kingdom Metazoa; phylum Chordata; class Mammalia; order Primates; family Cebidae; genus Sapajus; species Sapajus apella. The sequence continues at coordinate 5,745,237 of NW_022436994.1, forward strand.
TAGGTAGTATGTGTTCTTCAACTTTGTTCTTCTTTAATATTGTTTGGTTTTCCAAGTCTTTTGACTTTCCATATAAATTTTATATTCAGTGTCTAGATGTCTACAAAATAGCTTGTAAGAATTTTGGTTTTTTATTTTATTAGATCTCTAGTTCAAATTTGGAAAGACATGTTAACAATACTGAGTATTTTATTCCATGAGCACAGAACATCTTTTATTTATTTAGATCATCTTTTATTTCTTCGATCAGAGATTTGTAGTCTGAGAAATCATCACAGCCAAACAGAGCCTCAGGAGACAGAACATCCAAAGCTAATGTAATATCTTGAATGGACTCCTAGATCAGAAGAGGGAACTAAGTAAAAAATAAGGGAATTTGAAAACAGTATGGGCTTTAGTTAGTAATTATCAATGTAATAGATGCATTAATTGTAACGTGTGTTATACTGACAATAATATCTAGCTACATACAATTATGTCGAGTGGTCTAAATAAATTTTACCACATGCCAAAAGGGCTTTCAGAGGTCACATTTAGGTGATTTCCTCCTCTTTTATTCTGTCCCTTGTAGCTACTTGCAAAATCTTCTCCATCAAGACTCTACACAGATGCTGCTATCCTTGAAGAGTAAAACTGTAGGGTGTATCTACCTTTCAATATAAATCAGTAGAATTAAAAAAGTCATTAATGTCAAAGTTGTATCATAGTCTTTTGCAAAATAAAAATGAAGTTGAAAAGAAATTTATTTTAAAATACATGACTTTAAGGTGGTAGGTTTGATTTTAGTGAGGAGATCCCCGCTCTGCTAGAGAGGTCTTTTACATCATCCCGTGTGAACATCATGTTTTGGCAGTCAGCAGTTCACACCCTGAATACACAGAGGACTTGGCTTGTTGTGTTAAGTTGAATGTTATTGCACATTTTATGAAAGATTTCCAAAGGATTTCTGGCACACATTTTTTTGGCTCATAATCCTGAAGGAAACGTTGAAAACTAGTATAAAAAACAGAATTTTATGCTCTTTGTTGCTATGCTCTCAAAAGACCAAAATGAGCTTTTTAGTCATGTATTATAAAATATAATCAGGCTTAGCTCGACTTTAGGTGTTGCTTAACACCTAAAAAAAAGTGGCTTTCCAAGCTGAGATTCTAAAATTTATTTTCCCCTCAATTAAGATACCCGTAGTCCTGATACCTACCTGTAATTATGTCTTGAAGGGATCTCTAAATGTGGACTTCTCAGTTGAGATATAACTAAACATTTCTAAAACTACACTAAAAACTGAGAACTCTGCTTTTTTAAATTTTTTTATAGAGCCATCTTTTATTTACAGAAGGAAAATCTCTAAACAGTACGTGCTGCAAAGAACTAGAGATGGTCTGCTCTTGGCCTGCGCAGGCCCCAGAGGATTGCCCTTTTAAAATATCTGAGCTAGTCATTTCTCCATGCATTGCTTCAAATGAATCTTCCCATTTCCTGTCTTGGTCTCTTCTGGTCCATTTTTCATCTTACAGCCAGAGAGAACATTTTTAAATGAACCCAATTATGTCACTTTCGTTTGTAAAACCCTTCAACCGCTTTCAAATGCCCACAGGCTGAAGTCCAAACTTGTTACTGTAACCTGTTACTATAGCACATGCTTGCCCCACTTCCAACTTCATCTCCAGTCACTTCTCTCTGTGCATAATACCAGCAAACCACAAGAAACTGCTCCAAGAGCAGGATGTGCTCTCTCATGACACCATCACATGCTGGCCTCTGTCAATTACACTTCCATCTTTACCTAAAAATTCTGACCTATTCTTAGATATCTCTTCCTCCAAGGAGCCTTCAAGCATGGCAAAGACGAAATCCACCTGCAGTATTATAGCCTTTGATGAGGTATGCCCAGCAGCCTTTAGCCCCAAGTATTTTGCTGCAGGAGATCCACCTTTTTTTTTTTTTTTTTTTTTTTTTTTTTTTTTTTTGAGAGTAAGGAGTTTTGTTCTTGTTACCCAGGCTGGAGTGCAATGGCATGATCTTGGCTCACCACAACCTCTGCCTCCCAGGTCTAAGCGATTCTCCTGTCTCAGCCTCCAGAGCAGCTGGGATTACAGGCCTGCGCCACCACGCCCGGCTAATTTTTTTGTGTTTTTAGGAGAAAGGGGATTTCTCCATGTTGGTCAGGTTGATCTCAAACTCCCGAACTCAGGTGATCCGCCCGCCTCAGCCTCCCAAAGTGCTGATATTATAGGCATGAGCCATCGCCCCTGGCCAGGAGATCCACTTTTTTAGAGAGCTTATTATGGTTAACACTAGTAGTTCTAGTTAGATGAACTCATTCGTTTATTTATATGCAAATATTGAATGAACACCTATCAGGCGGTATTCTTCAAGGGTTCAGAGATCAGCAAATAGGCGCTTGGGCTACAAAACAATTCCTGCTTTCATGAAGTTTTTTTTTTTTTTTTTCTTTTTCCTTTAGGCAAAGAATCAGCAAATATAAAATAAAAGTGAATTAAATGGTATTTTAGAAGGTGATAAATGCTGTAAGCATGAGGATTGGAAAAAGATAAAAGAGATTGAGAGAAAAGAAGGTAGAATATAGCATTTGAATGTTCCAATCAAAAACTTGAATAAGGATAGAAAGTTAACCATAGGGGATCTGGTGGAAACTCATTCCAGCCAAGATCCTAAGTCTTAAGGTGAGGAAATACCTTGAGGGTAGAGAAAGAGCAGGAAGACCAGTGTGACTGGGATTGAGGGGGTGAGGGGAAGGGCAGTCGGAGTTGAAGTCACAGAGTTAATAGCGGACACATGCAGGAGGGTTTTGGAGGCTAGTGTAAGGGTTGGTCTTGCTAATCTTCAGGCCTTCTTCTCCCTTGAGCTGGATGAATAGGAACTATATTGGCCAAACCTTTCACGTCTTTTCTTGAATATAGTGGCCCCGACAGGACCAGTCAGCACCTGTTCATGAGTTTAATATAGACATCACCCAGCATGTAAGGGCATGTGGAAGGGAGAGGTTATTCTCGTTATTGTGAGACTCCTACTTGTGAAAAAGCTGTAAGGCCTGCTGGGCGAACTGGCTCCCGCCTGTAATCCCAGCACTTTGGGAGGC
>NW_022436994.1:5748736-5749842 GCF_009761245.1 Sapajus apella
CCCAGGCTGGAGTGCAATGGCATGATCTTGGCTCACCACAACCTCTGCCTCCCAGGTCTAAGCGATTCTCCTGTCTCAGCCTCCAGAGCAGCTGGGATTACAGGCCTGCGCCACCACGCCCGGCTAATTTTTTTGTGTTTTTAGGAGAAAGGGGATTTCTCCATGTTGGTCAGGTTGATCTCAAACTCCCGAACTCAGGTGATCCGCCCGCCTCAGCCTCCCAAAGTGCTGATATTACAGGCATGAACCATCGCCCCTGGCCAGGAGATCCACTTTTTTTGAGAGCTTATTATGGTTAACACTAGTAGTTCTAGTTAGATGAACTCATTCGTTTATTTATATGCAAATATTGAATGAACACCTATCAGGCGGTATTCTTCAAGGGTTCAGAGATCAGCAAATAGGCGCTTGGGCTACAAAACAATTCCTGCTTTCATGAAGTTTTTTTTTTTTTTTTCTTTTTCCTTTAGGCAAAGAATCAGCAAATATAAAATAAAAGTGAATTAAATGGTATTTTAGAAGGTGATAAATGCTGTAAGCATGAGGATTGGAAAAAGATAAAAGAGATTGAGAGAAAAGAAGGTAGAATATAGCATTTGAATGTTCCAATCAAAAACTTGAATAAGGATAGAAAGTTAACCATAGGGGATCTGGCGGAAACTCATTCCAGCCAAGATCCTAAGTCTTCAGGAGAGGAAATACCTTGAGGGTAGAGAAAGAGCAGGAAGACCAGTGTGACTGGGATTGAGGGGGTGAGGGGAAGAGCAGTCGGAGTTGAAGTCACAGAGTTAATAGCGGACACATGCAGGAGGGTTTTGGAGGCTAGTGTAAGGGTTGGTCTTGCTAATCTTCAGGCCTTCTTCTCCCTTGAGCTGGATGAATAGGAACTATATTGGCCAAACCTTTCACGTCTTTTCTTGAATATAGTGGCCCCGACAGGACCAGTCAGCACCTGTTCATGAGTTTAATATAGACATCACCCAGCATGTAAGGGCATGTGGAAGGGAGAGGTTATTCTCGTTATTGTGAGACTCCTACTTGTGAAAAAGCTGTAAGGCCTGCTGGGCGAACTGGCTCCCGCCTGTAATCCCAGCACTTTGGGAGGC